>NW_025721238.1:0-241145 GCF_922984935.1 Meles meles | reverse complement strand
TTCCTCTTCAGCCCTATTTCTCTCCACTTACCTTTGCACCTGGGCAAACTGAAAGTAACATATCAATGGAACATGTACATGCTCTGAGATCTAAATCTTTCATGGCAACTTTCTGAGGGCTCCTTATGCAATAGGAAACTAGTGTATCCTGCCAGAGAGTGTTTCATAATGAACAGCTACAGAACAGGAGAGCAAAAGTCATTCCAGTTTTACCTCAGTCTTCATGAAGTAGAACATGGTCTTCTTTTCTTCATTGACTTCAATTCCAATTCGTTTCCATGCAATGTTCATTCCTCTCCTTCAGGGGTAGGATTTTGTGATTCCTCACCTGCATAGAACACCCAGAGCTCATCACAACAAGTACTCTCCCTAATAGCTGTCACCCACTTAACCCTTCGCCCCACACCCCTGCCCCCTAGCAACCCTCGATTTTGCTCTAGGTTAGAGTCTGTTTCCTCATTGGCCTTTCTCTCCTCACTATGTTCATCTGTTTTCTTTCTGAAATTCCATAGAGGTCAAGATATAGGCTATTGGTCTTTTCTGACTGATTTTACTTAGCTAAATCCACTGTAGATCCATCCACATCCTTGCAGATGGTAAGATTTCATCCTTTTTGAACCTGGATCCTATTCCATTAAGAAGATGTGGGAGAATGAATACACACACACACACACACACACACACACATATGATATATACGAGTGATATATATATATCACTCATCAGTGAATGGACATTTGGTCTCCCTCCATTGTTTTACAATGGTTGAAAATGCTGCTGTAAATATCACGGTGCTTATACCCCACTGAATGTGCATTTTTGTCCCCTTTAGGGAAATAACTACGAGGGCAATTGCTGGATCCTACTGTTGTTCAGTTCTTAGCTTTTGGAGGACACACTGTATTCTTTCCAAGAGTGGCTGCAACAACACGCATGCCCACCAACAATGTAGGAGGGTTCCGGTTTTGGGTTTGTTTTTTTTTTTTTTTTTAGATTTTATTTATTTATTTGACAGAGGTCACAAGTAGGCAGAGAGGCAGGCAGAGAGAGAGGACGAAGCAGACTCCCCGCTGAGCAGAGAGCCCAATGCGGGGCTCAATCTCAGGACCCTGAGACCATGACCTGAGCCGAAGGCAGTGGCTTAACCCACTGAGCCACACAGGTGCCCCCGAGGGTTCCACTTTAAACAGAACATTCCCTGCCAGCAATTTCCTAAGGAGGAAATATAAAACCTGTGGGAAAACCTGACTCACTGAGCATCAGGAAAGCAGCCACAGAAATTCAGCCCAGGGTTCCTGACACCAAGTCCCTTGAAGCCACCAGAGTGCCTTTATCCAGGGAAATTCCCAAAGACTCTCCTTCTGACTTCACTACCCATGAAACTGCAGAGAAAATACAGCATGTCCAACCATATATAGCCGTTTGAGTGAACCTAGGAAGACAAGCATCCCTTTTAAATTGTCCAAGACTCCTTGGAATCATTTTGAATTTTCCCTCTGCCCTCATTGGAACTCTTTGGATTCAAAGACGAATCCATTAGGATACATCACCTTGGACAAAGAAGAAGCCATCATCCAAGTCTCTATCTGACCACAAGCAGCCACCTCACTCTAGATGCCAGCCGTTCCACCAGAGCCTAGGCCCAGTGGAGTAAACACTGTTCGATGAAGGAATACTTTCTATGTTCAAAAGGCACACCAAGTCAATCTCACCTTCCCTTTCGAATCCAAGGGATTTCCTAGGAAAGAGATGTTCCAAATACCTTTGTAAGCCAGAAATAAACAGAGAAAATGAGATCCCTGCCAGGTGCTCCCTGCAGAGAAACTCAGGAGCTCTGGCACCCGCACGAGATTGCTTACAGCTGGTTCAGTGTGCCATTTGTGAGCTCCACTGGAGACAAGAGAAAAGCCCAGGAAATTTGGGGTGAAAGGGAATTTTTACCTGCCATCCTGGCATGGATGTGGCATTGTGACCCACAGGCCTGCTGTTTTCTCTGAACACTGACGTCCTGGGACAAGCTGCATGACTGACTCAGACGCTGACTTCCAAACTTCAGGTCTCATGGAGCCAGAGTTAAGAAGGGTTGTCAGGTGCAGATAAGCAGGTGTCTCCCACCTAAAGCCTGCACACCTGCTCTGATTCCTGGGAGAAGGAGAGACACAGGCTTGTTTCTTTCTTTCTTTCTTTTTTTTTTTTTTAATGAGAGGATCAGCAATTTTTTTTTATTTGTTTATTTGACAGACAGAGATCACAGATAGGCAGAGAGGCAGCCAGAGAGAGAGGAAGGGAAGCAGGCTCCCTGCTGAGCAGAAAGCCTGATGCGGGGCTCGATCCCAGGACCTTGGGATCATGACCTGAGCCGAAGGCAGAGGCCTTAACCCACTGAGCCACCCAGGCGCCCCCACAGGCTTGTTTCTTAACTGGTCATTCACTTCCCTCTCAAGCTGGTCAATGCCCTTGTCCTTTTTGGAGAAACAAATATACTTTTCCAAACAAACACTCAGCTCCTCGGTTCCAAATGCACCATGAGTCGGGTTTGGTTCCCCTGGCTCCAGAGCCCAACTGGGAGGACCCTCCTGAACCATCCTGACAGCACATTACCAGCAAATCTGGGGATAGAGGGCACAATGCTGAGTGGGGGACAGGCTCCATCAATTCTTACCACCACCCTTGAGCCTGGAGAAACAGAGACTATACAGCTCACCACTCCGTCCTGTAAAAATAAGCTGTAGTGCCTCACGTTTCAGGGTCTCTCACCGGGCACCTCCGCCCTGCCTTCAGAGCCAGCAAGCTGCACTGACTCCTCTTCAGGTGTGTTTCCCATGGCAGCTCGCCGCTGCCTCCAGTGGTGGCAAGCAGCATCGCCATGCCTTCCAGGGTATCTCACACCACGGCTCACCACTCCCTCCAGTGGAGTGAACTGGCACTGCCGGGCCTTCCATAGACTCATTTTTTTTTATTTGTTTATTTACAGCATAACAGTGTTCATTGTTTTGGCATCACACCCAGTGCTCCATGCAGTACGTGCCCTCCCTATTAACCACCACCTGATTCCTCAAACTCCCACCCCACCCTGCCCCTCCAAAACCCTCTGGTTGTTTTTCAGAGTCCATAGTCTCTCATGGTTCATCTCCCCTTCCAGTTTCTCTCAACTCCCTCTCCTCTCCATCTCCCTATGTCCTCCGTGTTATTTGCTATGCTCCACAATTAAGTGAGACCATATGATACATGACTCTCTCTCTGCTTGACTTATTTCGCTCAGCATAATCTCTTCCAGTCCCGTCCATGTTGCTACAAAAGTTGGGTATTCATCCTTTCTGATGGAGGCATAATACTCCATTGCGTATATGTACCACATCTTCCTTATCCATTCATCCGTTGAAGGGCATCTTGGTTCTTTCCACAGTTTGGTGAGCATAGCCATTGCTACAATAAACATTGGGGTACAGATGGCCCTTCTTTTCACTCCATCTGTATCTTTGGGGTAAATACCCAGCAGTGCAATTGCAGGGTCATAGGGAAGCTCTAGTCTTAATTTCTTGAGGAATCTCCACACTGTTCTCCAAAGTGGCTGCACCAACTTGCATTCCCACCAACAGTGTAAGAGGGTTCCCCTTTCTCCACATCCTCTCCAACAATCGTTGTTTCCTGTCTTGCTCATTTTGGCCATTCTAACTGGTGTCAGGTGGTATCTCAATGTGGTTTTAATTTGAATCTCCCTGATGGCTAGTGATGATGAACATTTTTTCATGTGTCTGATAGCCATTCGTAGGTCTTCGTTGGAGAAGTGTCTGTTCATATCTTCTGCCCATTTTTGGATATGATTATCTGTTTTGTGTGTGTTGAGTTTGAGAAGTTCTTTCTAGATCCTGGATATCAACCTTTTGTCTGAACTGTCATTTGCAAATATCTTCTCCCATTCCGTGGGTTGCCTTTTTGTTTGGTGGACTGTTTCCTTTGCTGTGCAGAAGCTTTTGATCTTGATGAAGTGCCAAAAGTTTATTTTCGCTTTTGTTTCCTTGGCCTTTGGAGACATATCTTGAAAGAAGTTGCTGTGGCTGATATCGAAGAGGTTACTGCCTATGTTCTCCTCTCGGATTCTGATGGATTCCTGTCTCATGATGAGGTCTTTTATCCATTTCGAGTGTAAGAGAATGGTTGATTTTCATTATTCTACATATAGCTGTCCAGTTTTCCCAGCACCATTGATTGAAGAGACTGTCTTTTTTTCCATTGAATATTTTTTCCTGTTTTGTCGAAGATTATTTCACCGTGGAGTTGAGGGTCCATATCTGGGCTCTCCACTCTGTTCCACTGGTCTATGTGTCTGTTTTTATGCCAGGACCACGCTGTCTTGGTGATTGCAGCTTTGTAGTAAAGCTTGAAATCGGGTAACGTGATGCCGCCAGTTTTGTTTTTGTTTTTCAACATTGCCTTAGCAATTTGGGGTCTCTTCTGATTCCATACAAATTTTAGGATTATTGGCTCCAGCTCTTTGAAAACTACCGGTGGAATTTTGATCGGAATGGCATTAAAAGCATAGATTGCTCTAGGCAGTATAAACATTTTCACAATGTTTATTCTTCCAATCCAAGAGCATGGAATTGTCTTCCATCTTTTTGGGTCTTCTTCAATTTCTTTCATGAGTGTTCTGTAGTTCCTCGAGTAGAGTTCCTTTACCTCTTTGGTTAGGTTTATTCCCAGGTATCTTATGGTTCTTGGTGCTCTAGTAAATGGAATCGATTCTCTAATTTCCATTTCTGTATTTTCATTGTTAGTGTATAAGAAAGCCACTGATTTCTGTACATTGACTTTGTATCCTGCCACGTTACTGAATTGCTGTATGAGTCTAGTAGTTTGGGGGTGGAGTCTTTGGGGTTTTCCATATAAAAAATCATGTCATCTGCGAAGAGAGAGAGTTTGACTTCTTCCTTGCCAATTTGGATACCTTTTATTTCTCTTTGTTGTCTGATTGCCGTTGCTAGGACTTCTAATATTATGTTGAACAAGAGTGGTGAGAGTGGGCATCCAAGCCCATTAGAATAACGTCAGACCTTTTCACAGAGACCAGGCAAGCCAGGAAGGGCTGGCAAAATATATTCAGAGTACTAAATGAGAAGAACATGCAACCAAGAATACTCTATCCAGCAAGACTGACATTTAAAATGGATGGAGAGATAAAGAGTTTCCAAGACCGGCAAGGCTTAAAAGACTATGCAACCACCAAGCCGACACTGCAGGAAATATTAAGGGGGGTCCTATAAAAGAGAAAAAATCCTAAGAATATCATTGAACAGAAATATAGAAACAATCTACAGACAGAAAGACTTCAAAGGCAACATGACATGAATCAAAACCTATCTCTCAATAATCACTCTCAATGTGAATGGCCTAAATGCGCCCATAAAACGACACAGGGTTGCAGATTGGATAAAACGACAGGACCCATCCATATGTTGTCTACAAGAGACCCATTTTGAACCTAAGGATACACCCAGACTGAAAGTGAACGGATGGAGAAGCATCTTTCATGACAATGGGCCTCAAAAGAAGGCCGGGGTAGCGATTCTCATATCAGATAAATTAGATTTTAAACTAAAGACTGTAGTCAGAGATACAGAAGGACACTCCATAATTCTTAAAGGGACTATCCGCCAAGATGATCTAACAATTGTGAATATCTATGCCCCCAATATGGGAGCACCCAATTCCATAAGAAAACTATTAATCGTGCTCGCTTTGGCAGCACATATACTAAAATTGGAAAACTATTAATCAAGATAAAGAGTCATATTGATATGAATACAATAATAGTAGGAGATCTTCATACGCCTCTCTCAAAAATAGACAGATCATCGAAGCAGAAAATTAAAAAAGAAATAAGAGCATTGAATGAAACATTGGACCAGATGGACCTCATAGACATATACAGAACATTCCACCCTAAAACAACAGAATGCCCATTCTTCTCAAGTGCACATGGAACCTCCTCCAGAATAGACCACATACTGCGTCATAAGGATTGAGGATGCCTGATACTCATGCTGGGAATCTGCCTGCCACGCAGGGCACCGCTGTGCTGTTTGGAGCTGCGCTGAACCCTCAGAGCTGGAGAAACTTCCATGCACCCCTGAAGTCACCCCCAGGTTATGCGAACGTCTGGACACACACCTAGAGGCTAAGACCCCGTCTGACACCCGAGCTCAACTCAGCGCACCAGGGCACCTGCCTCTGCACTGGCATATCAGGTCTACCATGGCCCTAGGCCTTAACCCTATCCCTAATTTTGGTTTTCAGGTATCATCCCCAAGAGTCCTGACCCCAAGACCCCAAGATTAAAGAATCCTGAGTGACACCTCAGGACTCTGTCCACCATGCAGGAGGAAACCATGCTGTTTGGAGCTGTGTCGAATCCTCAGAGCGGGAGAAACCTGCACGGTTCACCCGAGGCTATCCCCCACCCTCTGCGCACTATTGGGCCACAAATGTGGAGGCTGGCACTCAGCCTGCCTACCACCCAGGAGGAAACCGTGCCATTTGAAACTGAGTAGAACACTCAGAGTGGGAGAAACTGCATGCCTCCCTGAGCACAACCCCCTCCTTCAGCGGTCCCCTGACCACAAACCTGGACCCTCTCATGCCACCGGACCTCTGCCCTCAATTCATCCCCCTGGGATCCCTTCTCAGTGCCAGCAAATTGGGCCTGCCATGCCCCTGACCCTAACCTTAAGCCTAGGTTGCTTTTTCAGTCTTCATCCCCAGAGGCTGGTCCCCCAATTCCTCCATATTTGGACCCCTGAGCCACAACCCAGTGCTCTGTCTGCCACCCGGGAGGAAACCGTTCTGTTTGGAGCTGCACAGAACCATCGGAATGGGAGAAATCTTCATGCTCCCTGAAGCCACCTCCACCTTCGGCCACCCCCCAGGCACAAACCCAGATCGTAATGCACCACCTGACCATGGCCCTCAACTCAGTACCCCAGACATCTAGCCTCAGCACCAGCAGATCAGGCCAGCCATGCCCCTGTGCTCTTTTCCAAGCCCTAGGTTGTGTTTTCAGTCTTCTGTCCTCTGATGATTGACACCAAAGCTCCGCTGATGGGTTACACCTGAACTATACCAGAATATTTCTTGGCCCCCTGAGGCTATCCCACTTTCAGCACCCCCCGTTCACACCTGGATCTTAACACTCACACTGACCCACGTCCTCAACTCTGCTCCCCAGGTCACTCCTCTCAGGGTGGCCTATTGAGACTGACATGACCCTCAGCCCTAACCAAAACTTAGGTACATTTTCTGTCTTGTGTCCCAAGAATACAGGTACCAAAGCCCCACATATGTGGGACCCCTGTGAAATGCCAGAGGACTCTGTCTTCAACCCAGAAGGAAACAGTAGAATTGGAACTCTGCCAAGGACTGAGAGCAGGAGAAATCTGCCTTTCCCCCCAGGGCCACCAACCCGGAGCCTGACTCAGACTGGCCCATGTTCTCTACTCAGTCCCCGTGAGAGCTCTGCACAGCACCAGCAAATCAGGCCTGTCATGTTGCTGGGACCTAGCCCTAACCCTACGTTGGGGTTTCATGCTCTGTCCCCAGAGGACTGGCACCCAAGTCCCACGGATGGGGACCCCTGAGCAATATTTGAGATCTCTGCCTGCCACCCAGAAGGAAACCATACCATTTGGGACTCTGCAAAGGATTCTGAGCAGGAGAAATCTGCCACGCACCACTGAGTTCACCCAGAGTCAGCAGCTGGACACAAACCTGAACCTGACATTTACTCTATCCATCCCTCTGTACTCAGCCCTCTGGATAGCTTCCCACACCACCATCAGATTGGGCCTGCCATGCTCCTAACACCTAACTGAAGCTTAGTTTGTGTTCTGAGCATTCAATTCTTAGGGGTCTGGCTCCCTACCCCACAGACTGGGGTCACCTTAGCCATACCACAGGACTCATCCTAACACACAGGAGGAAAGCGTGCCATGTAGACCTCTAGAAAGTATTCAAAGCAGGATAAAATGCCTGCCCATCTGAGCCTATACCAGCAAACCCCCAATTTCAGTGGCCTCTAGGTCACAAACCCTGTGCCTGACCAGAACCAGAACACTCATCCTTAATTCCAGCCTCTAGGAACCACACACACTGTCAGCTGTTTGGGCCTGCAATGTCCTTTGGCCCTAACTCTATCCCTAGCTTGGGTTCTCATGTCTCCGTCCCATAAGGGTGGGCTCCAAAGCCCTAGGATTTGGGGATGCCTGAGCAATACCACAGGACTCAGCCTCACACCCAGATGGAAATCTTTCCATAATGGACTCCAGTAAGTATATAGGTCAGTATAAATATGAAGGCCCATCTGTTTCCATCCCAGTGAACTCCCACATTCAAGGGCTCATGGATTGAAACCCTGAGCCGGACACTCACCCTGACCCATGTCCTCAACTCAGCCCTCCAGGACGCTCACCACACGGTTGGCAATTCAGACCTTCCATTTTCCTAGGTCCTAACCCTAACCCTATTTGGAGTTCTGAGAGGTCCATCTGTAGAGGCCTGGATCCCAAGCCCCGGGTATTGGGAACACTTTAGCAAAACCAGAGGATCAGCCCGCCACACAAAAGGAAACTCCTTTTTTTACTCCAGACTGGATTCAGAGCATGAGACATCTGAATGCAAACCTGAGACAATGTCAGTGAACCTACACTTCCATCCACGCTCTGAAGACAATCCCTGAGCTTGATACACACCCTAAATCTCCATTGTATCTCAGACCTTGTGAAAATCTCCAAAGTTCTGGCTGATTGTATCTTCTAGGCTTCTGGGCCTTAATCCAACGGAAGGTCTAGACATGGGCGAAAATATGAACAGATATTTCTCCAATGATGACACGCATGTGACCAACAGATATATACATAAATGTTCTATATCACATGGCTTCTGGGAAATGCAAATCTAAACCACATTGAGGTGTCCTATCACACCAGGCAGAATGTCTAAAGTTAACAGGACATGAAACCACAAATATTGGTGAGGATGCAGAGAATGGAGAACCCTCCTACACTCCTGGTTGGAATGCAGACTGTTATATCCACTCTGGAAAACAGTACGGGGTTTCCTCAAGAAGTTAAAAGTAAAGTTACCCTAAAACACAGCAATTTCACTACAGGGCTTTTACCACAAAAATAGAGATGTAGGGGAAAGAACTGGCACCTGCACCCCAGTGTTCATCGCAACAATATCCACTCTAGATAAACTATGGAAAGAACCCAGATATCTATGGACAGAGGAATGGATAAAGAAGATGTGGTTCATATATTCAATGGAATATTCCTCAGCCATCAGAAAGGATGAATACTTACCATCACATCAACCTGGATGGGTCTGGAAGATATTATGCTGAGTAAAATATGTCCATGAAAGAAACACAATTATCATACGGTTTCACTCATATGTGAAATATCAGAAACAGGGCAGAGAACCGTAGGCAAAGGAAGGGGAAACAGAATGGGAAGTCATCAGAGATGGGGAAAAAACCATGACAGACTCTTAACTATAGCAACCAACTGAGGGTTGCTGGATGGGGGGTGGGGGGGTAACTGGGGTGATGGGCATTAAGGAGGGCACGTGATGCAATACACATCTGATATATTATTTAACACTACATCTGAAAATAATGATGTATGATAAGTTGGCTCATTGAATTCAAATAAAAAATGAAAGAACTCAAATAAACTACCCTAACAATTTGTATGGAATCACAAAAGATACTGAACAACCAGCACAATGTTATGAAGAAAAACAAAGCTGGAGGCGTCACAATTCCATATTTCAAATTATACTACAAAGCTGCGTTCATCCTCACAGTATGGGACTGGCAAAAAAAAAAAAATACACACAGTGACCAAGGAAACGGAATAGAAGCTCAGACATCAGCCCACAATCACGTGCCCAATTAATCTTCTGCAAAAGAGGCAAAACTATTAAAAGGGAAAAGGACAGTTTCTACAACAAATGGTGTTGGGAAAACTGAACAGCTATGCACAAAACAATGAAATTAGACTGCTTTCTTACACCATATGGACAAATAAACTCAAAACAGTTTCAAGACCTCAATGTGAGACCTTAAATCATAAAAATCCTACAAGAGGGCACAGACAGTAACTTCTCTGACATGAACCATACATTTAATAGACATGCCTCCTAAGGCAAAGGAAACAAAAGCAAAAATAAACTACTAGAGCTCCATCAATATAAAAACTTACCGCACAGCAGAACAGCAATGAAAATGTAATAAATAGAATACAACATACTTAATAGGAGAAGATGTTTGCAAATATCATGTGCAATAAAGGGGTAGTGTCCAAAATATGTAGAACTGATACAACGCAACAACCAAAAAACAAAAAATCCAATTAAAAAATAGACAGAAGACATGAACAGACATTGCTCCAAAGAAGACATACAGATGGCCAACAGTCACGTGAGAAGATGTTCACATCAGCCATCAACAGGAAAATCCAAATGAAAAGGTCCATGAGATATTACCTCATACTATCAGAATGGCTAACAGCACCAGCACAAGAAAACAAATGTTGGGAGGATGTGGGTAAAAGGGAACCCTCTTGCACTGTGGTGGGAATGCTAGCTGCTGCAGTCCCTGTGGAAAACAGTATCACTGTTCTTCAAAACGTTAAATATTAGAACTACCTTATAATCCAGCAATCACACTACCGGGTGATTACCCGACGAATATGAGAACAGTAACTCAAAAGGATACATGTGCCCCTATGATTCTTGCAACATTAATTACAATATTACAATATGGAAACAATCCAAGTATTTCTTGATAACTTGATAAATGAGATGATAAATGTATACACACACACACACAGTGCGAAATTACTCAGCCATAAAAAATCTTGCCATTTGCAGACACATGGATGGAGCTAGAGAATACTATCCTAAGTGAAATCAGTCAGTCAGAGAAAGACAAAGGCCTTTGGATGTCACTCTTCCATGGAATTTAGGAAACAAACATACATAAATAAAGGAGAAAGAAGATACAAAACAAAAACCGACTCTGTGGTTACCAGAGTGGAAGTGGATGGAGGGATGAGTGATATAGATGACGGGGACTAAGAGTACAATTTTCTTTTTTTTATTTGTTTATTTTCAGCATAACAGTGTTCACTGTTTTTGCACCACACCCAGTGCTCCATGCAGTACGTGCCCTCCCTATTACCCACCACCTGGTTCCCCAACCTCCCAACCCCCGCCCTTCCAAAACACTCAGGTTGTTTTTCAGAGTCCATAGTCTCTCATGGTTCATCTCCCCTTCCAGGTTCCCTCAACTCCCTCTCCTCTCCATCTCCCCATGTCCTCCGTGTTCTTTGTTATGCTCCACAAATAAGGGAGACCATATGATATTTGACTCTCTCTGCTTGACTTATTTCACTCAGCATAATCTCTTCGAGTCCCTTCCATGTCGCTACAAAAGTTGGGTATTCATCCTTTCTGATGGAGCCATAATACTCCATTGTGTATATGTATCACATCTTCCTTATCCATTCATCCGTTGAAGGGCATCTTGGTTCTTTCCACAGTTTAGCGACCGTGGCCATTGCTGCAATAAACATTGGGGTACAGATGGCTCTTCTTTTCACTCCATCTGTATCTTTGGGGTAAATACCCATCAGTGTAATTGCAGGGTCATAGGGAAGCTCTATTTTTAATTTCTTGAATCATCTGCACACTGTTCTCCAAAGTGGCTGCACTAAATTGCAGTCTCACCAACAGTGTAAAAGGGTTCCACTTTCTCGACATCCTCTCCAACAAACGTTATTTCCTGTCTTCCTAATTTTGGACATTCTAACTGGTGTCAGGTGGTATCTCAATGTAGTTTTAATTAGAATCTCCCTGATGGCGAGGCAGACGCCTCCCTCTCCACAGATTCTGGGGGTCTCACCTTGGCGGTGGCAGCTGGGGCCGGGCCTGCCACGAAATCCGGGCCCGGACCCAGGCCTGCTTGTTCAGCCTTCCATTGCCAGGGGCCTGTACCTAGGGCCTCACCCCGGGAATCCTGAGTCCCGGGCCACAAGTCCGCCACAGTCCCAGAGACAATGGTGCCTTTCGCGGCTGCGTCCCAGCCGAGTGAGAGATCAGTTCGTTCCCCCACAGAGGCCAGACCGCTCCAAGTGCGCCCCGGGGGCCTACCAGGGCGAAGGCGGACGCCCGGCCACAGCCCCTCCATCAACTCTGCTCAGGGAAAACTCCCCGGCGCCGGGACCGCCGACTGCGCCCCATCGTCACGGCTCGTTGTCAGGGTGGCCGCGAAATGCCCCAAGAGAGAAAGGGCCCTGGGCCTCACGGAACTGGGCGGTCACCAGGGCTGCCGAAAGCCGGCGAATTCTCACGAGCGTTCTGACCAAATCGATCCCGATTTGGGCAAAACGCTCGTGAGAATTGGCCGGAAAACAGGCGGCAAACACACTTTGGGCACGACAGGGCCGCAGGGCCACCCCCCTGGGCCCTGCCCGGGATCGCGTGTCGTCGCGATCCGGTACCGCCAGGAGGAGCTCCGGGATGTGGGCCCCGGGGAGGCCGACGCCTCCCGCTCCTCAGCCTCCGGGGGTCCCCTCCTTGGCGGGGGCAGCTCGGGACGGGCCGGACCCGAAAGCCGGGCCCGGGCCCAGGCCTGCTTCTCAGCCTTCCGTTGCCAGGGGCCTGAGCCGGGGGGCCTCCGCATGGGGAACCCTGAGTCCCGCGCCACGAGTCCCCCCGACCGTCCCAGCGACAACGGCACCTTTCGCGGCTTCGTCCCAGCCGTGGAGTGAGAGATCACTCCGTTCCCCCACAGAGGCCAGCCCCCTCTATGGGCGCCCCGGCCGCCCGCCACGGCGGAGGCGGACGCCCGGCCACGGCGCCTCCTTCCACTCTCCTCGGGGAAACCTCCCCGGCGCCGGGGCCGCCGGCCGCGCCCCATCGTCGCGGCTCGTTTTCCGGGTGGCCGCGCCATGCCCCGAGCGAGAAGGGCCCTGCTGCACGCGGAACTGGGCGCTGACCAGGGCTGCCCAACGCCGGCCAATTCTCACGAGCGTTCTGCCCAAATCGATCCCGATTTGGGCAGAACACTCGTGCGAATTGGCCGGAAAACGCCCGGCGAACACACTTCGGGCACCACAGGGCCGCAGGGCGGCCCCCCCTGGGGCCCTGTCCGGGATCGCGGGTCGTCGCGTTCCGGCACCGCCAGGAGGAGCTCCGGGACGCGTGCCCCGGGGAGGCCGACGCCTCCCGCTCCTCAGCCTCCGGGGGTCCCCTCCCTGGCGCCGGCAGCTGGGGCCGGGCCAGCCCCGAAAGCCGGGCCCGGGCCCGGGCCTGCTTGCTCAGCCTTCCGTTGCCAGGGGCCTGAGCCTGGGGGCATCCCCATGGGGAACCCTGAATCCCGCGCCACGAGTCCCCCGACCGTCCCGGCGACAACGGCACCTTTCGCGGCTTCGCCCTTGCCGCGGTGAGAGACCAGTCCGTTTCCCCACAGAGGCCAGCCCCCTCCAGGGGCGCCCCGGCCGCCCGCCACGGCGGAGGCGGACGCCCGGCCACGGCGCCTCCATCCACTCTGCTCGGGGAAAACTGCCCGGCCTCGCGGCTGCCGGCCGCGCCCCATCGTCGCGGCTCGTTTTCTGGGTGGCCGCGCCATGCCCCGAGCGAGAAAGGGCCCTGCTGCACGCGGAACTGGGCGCTGACCAGGGCTGCCCAACGCCGGCCAATTCTCACGAGCGTTCTGCCCAAATCGATCCCGATTTGGGCAGAACGCTCGTGAGAATTGGCCGGAAAACGCCCGGCGAACACACTTCGGGCACCACAGGGCCGCAGGGCGGCCCCCCCCCCGGGGCCCTGTCCGGGATCGTGGGTCGTCGCGTTCCGGCACCGACAGGAGGAGCTCCGGGTGGCGTGCCCCGGGGAGGCCGACGCCTCCCGCTCCTCAGCCTCCGGGGGTCCCCTCCCTGGCGCCGGCAGCTGGGGCCGGACCAGCCCGGAAAGCCGGGCCCGGGCACGGGCCTGCTTGCTCAGCCTTCCGTTGCCAGGGTCCTGAGCCTGGGGGCCACCCCATGGGGAACCCTGAGTCCCGCGCCACGAGTCCCCCGACCATCCCGGCGACAACGGCACCTTTCGCGGCTTCGTCCTAGCCGCGGAGTGAGAGACCAGTCCGTTTCCCCACAGAGGCCAGCCCCCTCCAGGGGCGCCGCGGCCGCCCGCCACGGCGGAGGCGGACGCCCGGCCACGGCGCCTCCATCCACTCTGATTGGGGAAAACTGCCCGGCGCCGCGGCTGCCGACCGCGCCCCATCGTCGCGGCTCGTTTTCTGGGTGGCCGCGCCATGCCCCGAGCGAGAAAGGGCCCTGCTGCACGCGGAACTGGGCGCTGACCAGGGCTGCCCAACGCCGGCCAATTCTCACGAGCGTTCTGATCCCGATTTGGGCAGAACGCTCGTGAGAATTGGCCGGAAAACGCCCGGCGAACACACTTCGGGCACCACAGGGCCGCAGGGCGGCCCCCCCCGGGGCCCTGTCCGGGATCGCGGGTCGTCGCGTTCCGGCACCGCCAGGAGGAGCTCCGGGAGGCGTGCCCCGGGGAGGCCGACGCCTCCCGCTCCTCAGCCTCCGGGGGTCCCCTCCCTGGCGCCGGCAGCTGGGGCCGGGCCAGCCCCGAAAGCCGGGCCCGGGCCCGGGCCTGCTTGCTCAGCCTTCCGTTGCCAGGGGCCTGAGCCTGGGGGCCTCCCCATGGGGAACCCTGAGTCCCGCGCCACGAGTCCCCCGACCGTCCCGGCGACAACGGCACCTTTCGCGGCTTCGTCCTAGCCGCGGAGTGAGAGACCAGTCCGTTTCCCCACAGAGGCCAGCCCCCTCCAGGGGCGCCCCGGCCGCCCACCACGGCGGAGGCGGACGCCAGGCCACGGCGCCTCCATCCACTCTGCTCGGGGAAAACTCCCCGGCGCCGCGGCTGCCGGTCGCGCCCCATCGTCGTCTCTCGTTTTCCGGGTGGCCGCGCCATGCCCCGTGCGAGAAGGGCCCTGCTGCACGCGGAACTGGGCGCTGAACAGGGCTGCCCAACGCCGGCCAATTCTCACGAGCGTTCTGCCCAAATCGATCCCTATTTGGGCAGAACGCTCGTGAGAATTGGCCGGAAAACGCCCGGCGAACACACTTCGGGCACCACAGGGCCGCAGGGCGGCCCCCCCCGGGGCCCTGTCCGGGATCGCGGGTCGTCGCGTTCCGGCACCGCCAGGAGGAGCTCCGGGACGCGTGCCCCGGGGAGGCCGACGCCTCCCGCTCCTCAGCCTCCGGGGGTCCCCTCCCTGGCGCCGGCAGCTGGGGCCGGGCCAGCCCCGAAGGCCGGGCCCGGGCCCTGGCCTGCTTGCTCAGCCTTCCGTTGCCAGGGGCCTGAGCCTGGGGGCCTCCCCATGGGGAACCCTGAGTCCCGCGCCACGAGTCCCCCGACCGTCCCGGCGACAACAGCACCTTTCGCGGCTTCGTCCTAGCCGCGGAGTGAGAGACCAGTCCGTTTCCCCACAGAGGCCAGCCCCCTCCAGGGGCGCCCCGGCCGCCCGCCACGGCGGAGGCGGACGCCCGGCCACGGCGCCTCCATCCACTCTGCTCGGGGGAAAACTGCCCGGCGCCGCGGCTGCCGGCCGCGCCCCATCGTCGCGGCTCGTTTTCTGGGTGGCCGCGCCATGCCCCGAGCGAGAAAGGGCCCTGCTGCACGCGGAACTGGGCGCTGACCAGGGCTGCCCAACGCCGGCCAATTCTCACGAGCGTTCTGCCCAAATCGATCCCGATTTGGGCAGAACGCTCTTGAGAATTGGTCGGAAAACGCCCGGCGAACACACTTCGGGCACCACAGGGCCGCAGGGCGGCCCCCCCCGGGGCCCTGTCCGGGATCGCGGGTCGTCTCGTTCCGGCACCGCCAGGAGGAGCTCCGGGAGGCGTGCCCCGGGGAGGCCGACTCCTCCCGCGCCTCAGCCTCCGGGGGTCCCCTCCCTGGCGCCGGCAGCTGGGGCCGGGCCAGCCCCGAAAGCCGGGCCCGGGCCCGGGCCTCCTTGCTCAGCCTTCCGTTACCAGGGGCTTGAGCCTGGGGGCCTCCCCATGGGGAACCCTGAGTCCCGCGCCACGAGTCCCCCGACCGTCCGGCGACAACGGCACCTTTCGCGGGTTCGTCCTAGCCGCGGAGTGAGAGACCAGTCCGTTTCCCCACAGAGGCCAGCGCCCTCCAGGGGCGCCCCGGCCGCCCGCCACGGCGGAGGCGGACGCCCGGCCACGGCGCCTCCATCCACTCTGCTCGGGGAAAACTCCCCGGCGCCGCGGCTGCCGGCGGCACCCCATCGTCGCGGCTCGTTTTCCGGGTGGCCGCGCCATGCCCCGAGCGAGAAGGGCCCTGCTGCACGCGGAACTGGGCGCTGACCAGGGCTGCCCAACGCCGACCAATTCTCACGAGCGTTCTGATCCCGATTTGGGCAGAACGCTCGTGAGAATTGGCCGGAAAACGCCCGGCGAACACACTTCGGGCACCACAGGGCCGCAGGGCGGCCCCCCCCGGGGCCCTGTCCGGGATCGCGGGTCGTCGCGTTCCGGCACCGCCAGGAGGCGCTTCGGGAGGCGTGCCCCGGGGAGGCCGACGCCTCCCGCTCCTCAGCCTCCGGGGGTCCCCTCCCTGGCTCCGGCAGCTGGGGCCGGGCCAGCCCCGAAAGCCGGGCCCGGGCCCGGGCCTGCTTGCTCAGCCTTCCGTTGCCAGGGGCCTGAGCCTGGGGGCCTCCCCATGGGGAACCCTGAGTCCCGCGCCACGAGTCCCCCGACCGTCCCGGCGACAACGGCACCTTTCGCGGCTTCGTCCAAGCCGCGGAGTGAGAGACCAGTCCGTTTCCCCACAGAGGCCAGCCCCCTCCAGGGGCGCCCCGGCCGCCCGCCACGGCGGAGGCGGACGCCCGGCCACGGCGCCTCCATCCACTCTGCTTGGGGAAAACTGCCCGGCGCCGCGGCTGCCGGCCGCGCCCCATCGTCGCGGCTCGTTTTCCGGGTGGCCGCGCCATGCCCCGAGCGAGAAAGGGCTCTGCTGCACGCGGAACTGGGCGCTGACCAGGGCTGCCCAACGCCGGCCAATTCTCACGAGCGTTCTGCCCAAATGGATCCCGATTTGGGCAGAACGCTCGTGAGAATTGGCCGGAAAACGCCCGGCGAACACACTTCGGGCACCACAGGGCCGCAGGGCGGCCCCCCCCGGGGCCCTGTCGGGGATCGCGGGTCGTCGCGTTCCGGCACCTCCAGGAGGAGCTCCGGGAGGCGTGCCCCGGGGAGGCCGACGCCTCCCGCTCCTCAGCCTCCGGTGGTCCCCTCCCTGGCGCCGGCAGCTGGGGCCGGGCCAGCCCCGAAAGCCGGGCCCGGGCCCGGGCCTGCTTGCTCAGCCTTCCGTTGCCAGGTGCCTGAGCCTGGGGGCCTCCCCATGGGGAACCCTGAGTCCCGCGCCACGAGTCCCCCGACCATCCCGGCGACAACGGCACCTTTCGCGGCTTCGTCCTAGCCGCGGAGTGAGAGACCAGTCCGTTTCCCCACAGAGGCCAGCCCCCTCCAGGGGCGCCCCGGCCGCCCGCCACGGCGGAGGCGGACGCCCGGCCACGGCGCCTCCATCCACTCTTCTAGGGGAAAACTCCCCGGCGCCGTGGCTGCCGGCCGCGCCCCATCGTCGCGGCTCGTTTTCCGGGTGGCCGCGCCATGCCCCGAGCGAGAAGGGCCCTGCTGCACGCGGAACTGGGCGCTGACCAGGGCTGCCCAACGCCGGCCAATTCTCACGAGCGTTCTGCCCAAATCGATCCCGATTTGGACAGAACGCTCGTGCGAATTGGCCGGAAAACGCCCGGCGAACACACTTCGGGCACCACAGGGCCGCAGGGCGGCCCCCCCCGGGGCCCTGTCCGGGATCGCGGGTCGTCGCGTTCCGGCACCGCCAGGAGGAGCTCCGGGAGGCGTGCCCCGGGGAGGCCGACGCCTCCCGCTCCTCAGCCTCCGGGGGTCCCCTCCCTGGCGCTGGCACTTGGGGCCGGGACAGCCCCGAAAGCCGGGCCCGGGCCCTGACCTGCTTGCTCAGCCTTCCGTTGCCAGGGGCCTGAGCCTGGGGGCATCCCCATGGGGAACCCTCAGTCCCGCGCCACGAGTCCCCCGACCGTCCCGGCGACAACGGCACCTTTCGCGGCTTCGTCCCAGCCGTGGAGTGAGAGATCCATCCGTTCCCCCACGGAGGCCTGCCCCCTCCATGGGCGCCCCGGACGCCCGCCACGGCGGAGGCGGACGCCCGGCCACGGCGCCTCCATCAACTCTGCTCGGGGAAACCACCCCGGCGCTGGGGCCGCCGGCCGCGCCCCATCATCACGGCTCGTTTTCCGGGTGGCCGCGCCATGCCCCGAGCGAGAAAGGGCCCTGCTCCACGCGGAACTGGGCGCTGACCAGGGCTGCCCAACGCCGGCCAATTCTCACGAGCGTTCTGCCCAAATCGATCCCGATTTGGGCAGAACGCTCATGAGAATTGGCCGGAAAACGCCCGGCGAACACACTTCGGGCACCACAGGGCCGCAGGGCCGCCCCACGGGTGCCCTGTCCGGGATCGCGTGTTGACGCGTTCCGGCACCGCCGGGAGGAGCTCCGGGAGGCGGGCCCCGGGGAGGCTGACACCTCCCGCTCCTCAGCCTCCGGGGGTCCCCTCCCTGGCGCCGGCCGCTGGGGCCGGGCCAGCCCCGAAAGCCGGGCCCGGGCCCGGGCCTGCTTGCTCAGCCTTCCATTGCCAGGGGCCTGAGCCTGGGGGCCTCCTCATGGTGAACCCTGAGTCCCGCGCCACGAGTCCCCCCGACCGTCCCGGCGACAACGGCACCTTTCGCGGCTTCGTCCCAGCTGTGGAGTGATAGATCAATCCGGTCCCCTACAGAGGCCAGCCCCTCCACGGCTGCCCCGGCCGCCCAACACGGCGGAGGCGGACGCCCGGCCACGGCGCCTCCATCAACTCTGCTCAGGGAAAACTCCCCGGCCCCGGGGCCGCCGGCCGCGCCCCATCGTCGCGGCTCGTTTTCCGGGTGGCCGCGACATGCCCCGAGCGAGAAAGGGCCCTGCTCCACGTGGAACTGGGCGCTGACCAGGGCTGCCCAACGCCGGCCAATTCTCACGAGCGTTCTGCCCAAATCGATCCCGATTTGGGCAGAACGCTCGTGAGAATGGCCGGAAAACGCCCAGCGAACACACTTCGGGCACCACAGGGCCGCAGGGCCACCCCCCCAAGGCCCTGTCCGGAATCGCATGTTTTCGCGATCCGGCACCGCCAGGAGGAGCTCTGAGAGGCGGGCCCCGGGGAGGCCGACGCCTCCCGCTCCTCAGCCTCCGGGGGTCCCCTCCCTGGCGCCGGCCGCTGGGGCCGGGCCAGCCCCGAAAGCCGGGCCCGGGCCCGGGCCTGCTTGCTCAGCCTTCCGTTGCCAGGGGCCTGAGCCTGGGGGCCTCCGCATGGGGAACCCTGAGTCCCGCGCCACGAGTCCCCCGACCGTCCCGGCGACAACGGCACCTTTCGCGGCTTCGTTCTAGCCGCGGAGTGAGAGACCAGTCCGTTTCCCCACAGAGGCCAGCCCCCTCCAGGGGCGCCCCGGCCGCCCGCCACGGCGGAGGCGGACGCCCGGCCACGGCGCCTCCATCCACTCTGCTCGGGGAAACTCCCCGGCGCCGCAGCTGCCGGCCGCGCCCCATCGTCGCGGCTCGTTTTCCGGGTGGCCGCGCCATGCCCCGAGCGAGAAGGGCCCTGCTGCACGCGGAACTGGGCGCTGACCAGGGCTGCCCAACGCCGGCCAATTCTCACGAGCGTTCTGATCCCGATTTGGGCAGAACGCTCGTGAGAATTGGCCGGAAAACGCCCGGCGAACACACTTCGGGCACCACAGGGCCGCAGGGCGGCCCCCCCCGGGGCCCTGTCGGGGATCGCGGGTCGTCGCGTTCCGGCACCTCCAGGAGGAGCTCCGGGAGGCGTGCCCCGGGGAGGCCGACGCCTCCCGCTCCTCAGCCTCCGGTGGTCCCCTCCCTGGCGCCGGCAGCTGGGGCCAGGCCAGCCCCGAAAGCCGGGCCCGGGCCCGGGCCTGCTTGCTCAGCCTTCCGTTGCCAGGTGCCTGAGCCTGGGGGCCTCCCCATGGGGAACCCTGAGTCCCGCGCCACGAGTCCCCCGACCGTCCCGGCGACAACGGCACCTTTCGCGGCTTCGTCCTAGCCGCGGAGTGAGAGACCAGTCCGTTTCCCCACAGAGGCCAGCCCCCTCCAGGGGCGCCCCGGCCGCCCGCCACGGCGGAGGCGGACGCCCGGCCACGGCGCCTCCATCCACTCTTCTAGGAGAAAACTCCCCGGCGCCGTGGCTGCCGGCCGCGCCCCATCGTCGCGGCTCGTTTTCCGGGTGGCCGCGCCATGCCCCGAGCGAGAAGGGCCCTGCTGCACGCGGAACTGGGCGCTGACCAGGGCTGCCCAACGCCGGCCAATTCTCACGAGCGTTCTGCCCAAATCGATCCCGATTTGGACAGAACGCTCGTGCGAATTGGCCGGAAAACGCCCGGCGAACACACTTCGGGCACCACAGGGCCGCAGGGCGGCCCCCCCCGGGGCCCTGTCCGGGATCGCGGGTCGTCGCGTTCCGGCACCGCCAGGAGGAGCTCCGGGAGGCGTGCCCCGGGGAGGCCGACGCCTCCCGCTCCTCAGCCTCCGGGGGTCCCCTCCCTGGCGCTGGCACTTGGGGCCGGGACAGCACCGAAAGCCGGGCCCGGGCCCTGACCTGCTTGCTCAGCCTTCCGTTGCCAGGGGCCTGAGCCTGGGGGCATCCCCATGGGGAACCCTCAGTCCCGCGCCACGAGTCCCCCGACCGTCCCGGCGACAACGGCACCTTTCGCGGCTTCGTCCCAGCCGTGGAGTGAGAGATCCATCCGTTCCCCCACGGAGGCCTGCCCCCTCCATGGGCGCCCCGGACGCCCGCCACGGCGGAGGCGGACGCCCGGCCACGGCGCCTCCATCAACTCTGCTCGGGGAAACCACCCCGGCGCTGGGGCCGCCGGCCGCGCCCCATCATCACGGCTCGTTTTCCGGGTGGCCGCGCCATGCCCCGAGCGAGAAAGGGCCCTGCTCCACGCGGAACTGGGCGCTGACCAGGGCTGCCCAACGCCGGCCAATTCTCACGAGCGTTCTGCCCAAATCGATCCCGATTTGGGCAGAACGCTCATGAGAATTGGCCGGAAAACGCCCGGCGAACACACTTCGGGCACCACAGGGCCGCAGGGCCGCCCCACGGGTGCCCTGTCCGGGATCGCGTGTTGACGCGTTCCGGCACCGCCGGGAGGAGCTCCGGGAGGCGGGCCCCGGGGAGGCTGACACCTCCCGCTCCTCAGCCTCCGGGGGTCCCCTCCCTGGCGCCGGCCGCTGGGGCCGGGCCAGCCCCGAAAGCCGGGCCCGGGCCCGGGCCTGCTTGCTCAGCCTTCCATTGCCAGGGGCCTGAGCCTGGGGGCCTCCTCATGGTGAACCCTGAGTCCCACGCCACGAGTCCCCCCGACCGTCTCGGCGACAACGGCACCTTTCGCGGCTTCGTCCCAGCTGTGGAGTGATAGATCAATCCGGTCCCCTACAGAGGCCAGCCCCTCCACGGCTGCCCCGGCCGCCCAACACGGCGGAGGCGGACGCCCGGCCACGGCGCCTCCATCAACTCTGCTCAGGGAAAACTCCCCGGCCCCGGGGCCGCCGGCCGCGCCCCATCGTCGCGGCTCGTTTTCCGGGTGGCCGCGACATGCCCCGAGCGAGAAAGGGCCCTGCTCCACGTGGAACTGGGCGCTGACCAGGGCTGCCCAACGCCGGCCAATTCTCACGAGCGTTCTGCCCAAATCGATCCCGATTTGGGCAGAACGCTCGTGAGAATGGCCGGAAAACGCCCAGCGAACACACTTCGGGCACCACAGGGCCGCAGGGCCACCCCCCCAAGGCCCTGTCCGGAATCGCATGTTTTCGCGATCCGGCACCGCCAGGAGGAGCTCTGAGAGGCGGGCCCCGGGGAGGCCGACGCCTCCCGCTCCTCAGCCTCCGGGGGTCCCCTCCCTGGCGCCGGCCGCTGGGGCCGGGCCAGCCCCGAAAGCCGGGCCCGGGCCCGGGCCTGCTTGCTCAGCCTTCCGTTGCCAGGGGCCTGAGCCTGGGGGCCTCCGCATGGGGAACCCTGAGTCCCGCGCCACGAGTCCCCCCGACCGTCCCGGCAACAACGGCACCTTTCGCGGCTTCGTCCCAGCTGTGGAGTGATAGATCAATCCGGTCCCCTAGAGAGGCCAGCCCCTCCACGGCTGCCCCGGCCGCCCACCACGGCGGAGGCGGACGCCCGGCCACGGCGCCTCCATCAACTCTGCTCAGGGAAAACTCCCCGGCCCCGGGGCCGCCGGCCGCGCCCCATCGTCGCGGCTCGTTTTCCGGGTGGCCGCGCCATGCCCCGAGCGAGAAAGGGCCCTGCTCCACGCGGAACTGGGCGCTGACCAGGGCTGCCCAACGCCGGCCAATTCTCACGAGCGTTCTGCCCAAATCGATCCCGATTTGGGCAGAACGCTCGTGAGAATGGCCGGAAAACGCCCAGCGAACACACTTCGGGCACCACAGGGCCGCAGGGCCACCCCCCCAGGGCCCTGTCCGGAATCGCATGTTTTCGCGATCCGGCACCGCCAGTAGGAGCTCTGAGAGGCGGGCCCCGGGGAGGCCGACGCCTCCCGCTCCTCAGCCTCCGGGGTTCCCCTCCCTGGCGCCGGCAGCTGGGGCCGGGCCAGCCCCGAAAGCCGGGCCTGGGCCCGGGCCTGCTTGCTCAGCCTTCCGTTGCCAGGGGACTGAGCCTGCGGGCCTCCCCATGGGGAACCCTGAGTCCGGCTGCATGAGTCCCCCGACCGTCCCGGCGCCATCGGCCCCTTTCGTGGCTGCGACAGAGCTGGGGAGCGACAGATCCATTTGTTCCCCCAGAGAGGCCAAGCCCATCCCGGGCGCCCCGGCCTCCCTCCAAGGAGGAGCCAGATTCCCGACCACAGCCCCTCCATCAACTCTGCTCGGAGCAAGCTCCCTGGTGCTGAGGCCCCCGGCCGGGCCCCGTCGTCTCGGCGCGTTTTCTGGTGGCTGCGACATACCCCGAGCGAGAAAGGGTCCTGGGCCACGCAGAACAAGGCGGTCCCCATGGTTGTCCAACGCCAGCCAATTTTCATGAGCGCTCTGCCCAATTCGATCCCGATTAGATACGGACCCTCAACTCTATTGTGATATAATCATCGAGAAATCAGGAAAAAATATTCAATGTAACAAAAGACATTCTCCTCAATCAATGGTGCTGGGGAAACTGGACAGCGATATGTAGAAGAATGAAACTCGACCATTCTCTTACACCATACACAATGATAAACTCGAACTCGATAAAGGAGCTCAACGTGAGACAGGATTCTCTCAGAATCCTAGAGGAGTACATAGGCAGTAACCTCTTCGATATCAGCCACAGCAACTTCTTTCAAGATATGTCTCCAAAGGCCAAGGAAAGAAAAGCGAAAATGAACTTTTGGCACTTCATCAAGATCAAAAGCTTCTGCACAGCAAAGGGAACAGTCCACCAATCAAAAGGCAACCCACGGAACGGGAGAAGATATTTGTAAATGACAGTTCAGACAAAAGGTTGATATCCAGGATCTGGAAAGAACTTCTCAAACTCAACACACACAAAACAGATAATCATATCCAAAAATGGGCAGAAGATATGAACAGACACTCCTCCAACGAAGACATACAAATGGCTATCAGACACAGGACAAAATGTTCATCATCACTAGCCATCAGGGAGATTCAAATGAAAACGACATTGAGATACCACCTGACACCAGTTAGAAAGGCCACAATTAGCAAGACAGGAAACAACGTGTGTTGGAGAGGATGTGGAGAAAGGGGAACCCTCTTACACTGTTGGTGGGAATGCAAGTTGGTGCAGCCACTTTGGAGAACAGTGTGGAGATTCCTCCAGAAATTAAGAATACAGCTTCCCTATGACCCTGCAATTGCACTGCTGGGTATTTACCCCAAAGATACAGATGGAGTGAAAAGAAGGGCCATCTGTACCCCAATGATTATAGCAGCAAAGGCCTCGGTCGCCAAACTGTGGAAAGAACCAAGATGCCCTTCAATGGACGAATGGATAAGGAAGATGTGGTCCATATACAAGATGGAGTATTATGCCTCCATCAGAAAAGATGAATACCAACTTTTGTAGCAATATGGACGGGAGTGGAAGAGATTATGCTGAGTGAAATAAGTCAAGCAGAGAGAGTCAATTATCATATGGTTTCACTTATTTGTGGAGCATAACAAAGAACAAGGAGGACATGGGGAGATGGAGAGGAGAAGGAAGTTGTGGGAAATGGGAAGGGGAGGTGAACCATGAGAGACTACGGACTCTGAAAAAGAACCTGAGGGTCTTGAATGGGTGGGGAGTGGGAGGTTGGGAGAACAAGGTGGTGGGTATTAGGGAGGGCACGTGTTGCATGGAGCACTGGGTGTGGTGCAAAAATAAGGAATACTGTTACGCTGAAAAGAAATAATATAGATAGATAGATATTGAAGGTGAAAAAAAAAAGGAATGTGCTGAACCTACAGAGCAGAAGAAACGAGAATGCCTCCCTGACGCCACCCCCAATACCGGCGCCCCTGAGGAGCAGGAATGAGGAGTCTCACGGTCCTGCAGACTCACGTCCTCAACTCAGGCATCGGGATTGGTCATCACTGTGCCGGCAGATCCGGGCCGCCATGCCCCTGTGACCTAAACCTAACCCTCGGTTGGGTGTTCAGGCTTCAGTCCCCAGAGGACTGGCTCCCTAGCCCTCCAGACTGGGGACCCCATATTCCCAACGTAGGACTCTGGCTGCCACCCATGATGAAACTTGACCACATGGACCTTTGCAGAACGCTCCTTGCCGGAGAAACCTCCATGACCCCTAAAGCCAACCACACCTTCTGAGCACCCCCACACCACAATTCCTTAGCCTTACAGGCCGCCAGAACAATGCCCTCAGCCCAGCCCTCCAGAGAGCCTGAGTCCGTGCTGGCACATCAGGCCTGCCATTCTCCCAGGACCAAACCCTAACCCTAGGTTGGGTGTTCAGGTTCTAGAACCCTGACACCCAATTCCACCCATGGGTGGGAGCACCAAACTGATGGCATGACTCAGCTTCTCAACCAGCAGGAGATTCCATTTGGTGCTCTCCAACACCCTCAGAGCCCTAGGAACCGGCCAAGCTTCCCTGAGGCCATTCCCGCCATCTTTGCACCTCCAGGCCAAAAACCCAGGGCCTGAGAAGCCTCCGGAGCCCTGCCCTCAACTCAGCCCTTCAGTGAGCCAATATCTGTGCTGGCAGATCCCACATGCCTTCTCCCTAAGACATAACCTTAATGCTAAGCCTAACCCTAATACTAACTCTAGCCCAGGTTGTGTGTTCAGGCATCCCTCCTCCATAGCCTGGTCCCCCAAACGGCCAGATGAGGGACCCCTGAGCTGCACCCCATAATTGCGCCTGATCCCAGGAGGAAACCCTGCCCTTTAGAAATGTGTTGAACCCGCAGAGCGGGAGAAACCTGCATGCCTCCCAAAGGCCACTGCCACTTCTGGCACACCCAAGGACCAGGAACCAGGACTCTCACAGTGCTACAGACTCGCGCCCTCAACTCAGGCATTGGGAAGCATCACCACAGCGCCATCAGATCGGGGCTGCCATGCCCTTACAACCCTAAACTAACCCTAGGTTGGGTGTCAGGCTTCTGTCCCCTGAGGACTGGACCCCTAGCCCTCCAGACTGGGGACCCTGGATTCCCAATGCAGGACTCTGGCTGCCACCCACGATGAAACTGGACCATATGATCCTGTGCAGTATGCTCCTGGCCACAGAATCCTCCATGCCCCCTAAAGCCACCCACGCCTTCCAAGAAATGCCACACCACAAACCCAGAGCCTGACAGGCCACCAGAGCAATGCCCTCAACTCAGCCCTCCGGAGAACCTGAGCCGCACTGGCAGGCCTGCCATTCTCCCAGGATGAAACCCTAACACTAGGTTGGGTGTTCAGGCATTGGACCCAGAGGCCTGACACCCAATTCCTCCCATGGGTTGAGCATCAGACTGTCGGCAGGACTCAGTTCTCAGCCAGGAGGAGACCTTTTCATTTGGTGTTCTCTCACACCCTCAGAGCAGTAGCAACCAGCCATTCTCCCTTGAGGCCATTCCCACCAGCTTTGCTCCTCCAGGCCAAGAACCCAGGGCCTGAGGAGCCTCCTGAGTCCTGCCCTCAACTCAGCCCTTGGGTGAGCCCGTATCTGTGCTAGCAGATCCGACATGCCCTGTCCCTAAGCCTAACACTAACCATAATACTAAACCTAGCCCAAGTTGTGTGTTCAGGCGTCCATACTCTGACTCCTGGTCCCCAAGGCCCCAGATGGGGGACCCGTGAGCGATACCCCATCATTGAACCTGACACCAGGAGGAAACCATGCTGTTTAGAATTGTGCTGAACCCACAGAGCGGGATAAATTTGAATGTCTCCCTGAGGCCACCCCACTTCCAGCGCCCCCAAAGACCAAGAACCAGGAGTCTCATGGTCCTGCAGACACACGCTCTGAACTCAAGCATTGGGATGGGCCACCACAGCGCCAGCAGATTGGGGCTGCAATGCCCCTACAACCTAACCCTCACAGCAGGACTCACCCTCTCAGCCAGAAGGTGACCTTTCATTTCGTGCTATCTAATGCCCTGAGAATTGTAGAAACTGGCATGCTCCCCTGAGGCGATTTCCAACATCTTTGCCCGTACAGCCCAAAACCCCAGTGCCCGAGGAGCCTCCTGAGTCCCACCCTCAACTCAGCCCTTGGGTGAGCTGATATCTGTGCTTGCATATCCGACATGCCTTGTCCCTAAGACATAACCTTAACCCTAATCCTAATACTAACCCTAGCCCAGGTTCGTGCTCAGGCATCATCCTCCCACAACTGGTCCTCAAAACCCCAGATAGGGGACCCCTGTGTTGCACCCCATAATTGCACATGATCCCAGCATGAACCGTGCCGTTTAGAAATGGGCTGAAGCCACAGAGCAGGAGAAGCCTGCAAGTCTCCCTGAGGCCAAAGCACTTCTGGACCCTCCCAAGGACCGGGAACCAGAGTCTCAATGTCCTGCAGACATAGCCTCAACTCAGGCATCAGGATGGGTCACCACAGCACCGGCAGATCGGGGTTACCATGCCCCAAAGACTTAACCATAATGCTAGGATGGGTGTTTATGCTTCGATCCACAGAGGCCTGGCTCCCTAGCCGTCCAGACTGGGGACCCTGTATTTGCAATGCTGGACTCCGGCTGCCACCCACAAGGAAAATGGCCCACATGGCCCTGTGCAGTACGCTCCTGGCCGGAGAAACCTCCATGCCCCCTAAAGACACCCACACCTTCCGAGGACCCACACACCACCGCCCAGTGCCTGATGGGCCACCAGAGCAATACCCTCAACTCAGCCCTCCGGAGAGCCTGAGTCCGCACTGGCACCTCAGGCCTGCCATGCTCCCAGGACCAAACCCTAATACCCTAGCTCAGGTGGTCAGGCTCTGGACCCCAGAGGCCTGATACCCAATTCCATCCCAGTGGATAGGATCATCAGACTGATGGCAGGACTCAGCCTCTCAGCCAGGAGAATAAATGAAATAAACCATTTCATTTAGTGCTATCTAACACTCTCAGAGCCCTAGAAACCAGCATACTCCCCTGAGGCCATTCCCACCATCTTTACCTTCTAGGAAAAAAACCCAGGGCCTAAGGAGCCTCCTGAGTCCCGCCTTCAACTCAGCCCTTGGGTGAGCCCATATAAGTGTTACCAGATCCAACATGCCTTGTCCCTAAGACATAACCCTAACCCTAATCTTTTTATTTTTTTTAAGATTTTATTCATTTCTTTGACAGAGACAGATCAGAAGAAGGCACAGAGAGGACGAAGCACGCTCCCCGCTGAGCAGAGAGCCTGATGTGGGGCTCCATCCCAGGACCCTGAGATCATGACCTGAGCGGAAGGCAGAGGCTTTAACCAACTGAGCCACCCAGGCGCCCCAACTTAACACTAATCTTAACACTAACCCTAACCACAAAACCTAACCCTAACCTCTAAACCTAACATAACAACCTCGGAGCAGTAGAAACCATCATGCTCCCCAGAGGCGATTCCCACCTTCTTTACCCCTCCAGTCCAAAAATCCAGGGCCTGAGGAGACTCCTGAGTCCCGCCCTCAACACAGCCCTTGGGTGAGTCCATATCTGTGTTGGCAGATCTGACATGCCTTGTCCCTAAGACATACGCCTAACCCTAAGCCTAACCCTAAACCTTACCTCTAACCCTATCCCCTAACTCCTAACCCTAACCCTAACCCTAACCCTAAACCCTAACAACTAACCCTAACACTCTCCGAACCTCTATCCCTAACCCTAACCCTCCAGACTGGGGATTCCAAAGTCACAACACAGGACTCTGCCTGCCCTCCAGAAAGAAAAGTGCATGAGCACCTAAACACACCCGCCATTGGAAATGCCCCAGACATAATGCCAGGTTCTGCCACAACGCCAGAGGCATGTCATCCACTCAGCCCTGAGGGAGCCCGCCTCAACACAGCATATCAGCAGCATATCAGAACTGCCATGCCCCTAGGCCTTAACCCTAACCCTAGGTTGGGTGTACAGTCTTCCGTACCCAGAGGCCTAGCCCCCAAACCCGCCAGATTGTGGATGCATGAGACTCACTCTGGCAGTCTGGAGGCTGCCTATGCTGTTACAGTGCCATTTGGAGCTACTTAGACCTCAGAGCAAAAGATAACTTCATGCCCCCAAGGCAAGCCCCAGCATCTGAGCCCCTCCTGAACACAAACCCAGATTCACACTAGCCACCTATCACCGACCCTCAACTCAGGCCACCGGGGAGTCCGCCTCAGCACTGGCAGATTGGGCCTGTCGCACCCCAAGACCTCAACCTTAGTTTGAGTTTCCAGGCTTCCATCCCAAGATGCCTAGCCTCCAGGCCCCCTGGATTAAGGACCCCTGAGTGACATTGCAGCACTCCAACAGCCACGCAGGATGAAACCTTGCAGTTTGGAGCTGCTGAATACTCAGAGGGTGAGAAACCTTCAAGCCCCCGTAAAGCTATCCGCACAATTTGCGGCACCCCAGGCCAGAAAGCTGTTTTCTATGAAGCTACCGGACACATGCCCTCAACTCAGCCCTGAGGGGAGCCCATCTCAGCCCCGGCAGATTGGGCCCGCCATGACCCTAGACCCTAACCCTAACCCTAGGTGGGGTATACAGCCTTCCGTGCCCAGAGGCCTGTACCCCAAGCCCATCAGACTGGGGATGACTGAGACTCCCGCCAGCACTCCTCCAGCCTCCTACGGCAAAATGGTGCCATTTGGAACTGTGCAGGAACCTCAGAGCAGGAGAAAGCTGCATGCCCCCCAAGAACACCACTAGCTTCTTTGCCCCCACAAACACAAACACAGACCTCATTTCCTGCCTGATTCCCACCCTCCATTCGGCCTATCCAGGAGACCACCTCAATTGCAGCAGATCGGGCCTGCCATGTCCCTAAGCCTTAACCCTAACCCTAGTTTGGATTTTCAGGCTTCCATCCCAAGAGGCCTGGCCCCCACGCCCCCCAGATTAAGGACTTCTGAGCAACACCACAGGACACAGCCTGTCACACAAGTGGAAACCTTGTGGTTTGGAGCTGCAATGAACCCTCAGATGGGGAGAAACTTTCATGCCACCCTAAAGCCACCCCAATAATCAACAGCCACTCTGGCCATAGAGCTGGATTCCATCCCGCCACCAAATGCATACCCTCAACTCAGCCCATACGGGATCCCGCCTCAGCACTGGCAGATCGGGCCTGCCATTGCCCCTAGGCCCTAACCCTAACACAAGTTTGGGTGTTCAGTCTTCCATGCTGAGGGTCCAGGCAACAAAATCCCCTGGATTAAGGAATCTTGACATACACCTCAGGACTCCGCTTGCCACACAGTAGGAACCTGTGCCTTGGAGTTGTGCTGAACCCTCAGAGGGGGAGAAACTTGCCCCTCTAAAGGCACTCCCATCATCTGCACCCGTCCCCCCGGCCATAAACCAGATTCTGCTGAGCTGCCGGACGCATGCCATAAATTCAGACCCTAGGGCGCCCCACCTCAACATAAGCAGATCGGGCCACCATGCCCCTAGGCCCTTACCAGAACCCCTCTTTAGGTTTTCAGGCTTCCATCCCAGGGGGCCTGCCTCCCATGTCCCCCCAGATTAAGGTCTACTGAGCGCCACCACGGGACTCCACCTGGCACTCATGAGGAAAACTTGTGGTTTAGAGCTGCACTGAACACTCAGACGGGGAGAAACCTGCAAACCCCCGTAATGCCACCCCACCATGAGTCACCCCCATGGCCATAAAAACAGATTCTCCTGCGATGCCAGATCTATGCCCTCAACTCGACCCTTAGGGGAGCCTGCATCAGCACCGGCACATCGGACCTGCCATGCCCTTCGGCCCTAACCATAAACCGAGGTGGGGTGTACAGGCTTTCATGAACAGAGGCCTGTCCCCCAAGCCCGCCAGATTGGGCACCTCCGAGATTCATGCCAGTAGAGATTAAGGATTCCTCAGTGACACCCCAGGACTGCGTCTGCCACACAGGAGGAAACCATGCCATTTGGAGCTCTGCAGAACCCTCAGGGTAGGAGAAACCTGCATGCAACCCTGAGGTCACGCCCAGCTTCTGTGGCATCCCTGGACACAAACTCTGAGTCTGACATGCCACCTGATACCCACCCTGAAGTCAGCCCACCAGGGAGCCCACCTCAGCAGTAGCAGATTGAGCATGCCATGCCCCTACGCCCTTACCGTAGCTCTAGTTTCTGATTTCGGGCTTCCATCCCAAGAGGCCTGGCCCCCAAACTCCCCAGATTCAGGACCCCCCTGTAACAAGGCAGAAACCTGAATGCCATGCAGGGGGAAGCCATGACATTTGGAGCTCCAAAGTTTCCTCAGAGAGGGAGAAACCAGCATGCCCCTCTAAAGCCACCCCCACGATCAGCCGTCCCTCTGGCCAGAAACCCTGACTCTTCTGCATTGCAGGATGCATTTCCTCAACTCAATTCTGAGGGTATCTCACCTCTGTGTCAGCTGATCAGGCCTGTCCTGCCCAGCCCATTACCCTTAACCCTATGTTGCATTTTCAGGCTTCCTTCCCCAGGGGCCTATCCACCAAGCCCTCTAGATTGGTAAACTTGGAGCCACACTGTAGGAGTCCCACTGCAACCCAGCAGGAAACTTGTCCCTTTGGAGCTGTGCAGAACCCTCAGAGCCAGAGAAACCTGCATGACCCCATTAGGACTCCCCCACATTCTGCAGGCCCCTGGCCACAAACCCAGAGCCTGATTCACCACCTGACCCCCATTCTCAACTCAGCTCCTTGGGGAACTCACCTCAACACCAGCAGTTCGGGCCTGCCACGCCACTAGCGCAGCTCTGCTCATGGACACCACCAGCTCTAGGCAGACCTAGAACTCCCCTGTCTGCGGCAAAGCTCTGGGATCCCCCCTCCTTCTTCCCAATTTACACTGGCCCAGGCATTCATGAGAAAGGGGAAGGCTACCTCTTGAATGCTTAATACCTCCTTTCCTCTTCAGCCCTATTTCTCTCCACTTACCTTTGCACCTGGGCAAACTGAAAGTAACATATCAATGGAACATGTACATGCTCTGAGATCTAAATCTTTCATGGCAACTTTCTGAGGGCTCCTTATGCAATAGGAAACTAGTGTATCCTGCCAGAGAGTGTTTCATAATGAACAGCTACAGAACAGGAGAGCAAAAGTCATTCCAGTTTTACCTCAGTCTTCATGAAGTAGAACATGGTCTTCTTTTCTTCATTGACTTCAATTCCAATTCGTTTCCATGCAATGTTCATTCCTCTCCTTCAGGGGTAGGATTTTGTGATTCCTCACCTGCATAGAACACCCAGAGCTCATCACAACAAGTACTCTCCCTAATAGCTGTCACCCACTTAACCCTTCGCCCCACACCCCTGCCCCCTAGCAACCCTTGATTTTGCTCTAGGTTAGAGTCTGTTTCCTCATTGGCCTTTCTCTCCTCACTATGTTCATCTGTTTTCTTTCTGAAATTCCATAGAGGTCAAGATATAGGCTATTGGTCTTTTCTTACTGATTTTACTTAGCTAAATCCACTGTAGATCCATCCACATCCTTGCAGATGGTAAGATTTCATCCTTTTTGAACCTGGATCCTATTCCATTAAGAAGATGTGGGAGAATGAATACACATACACACACACACACACATATGATATATACGAGTGATATATATATATATCACTCATCAGTGAATGGACATTTGGTCTCCCTCCATTGTTTTACAATGGTTGAAAATGCTGCTGTAAATATCACGGTGCTTATACCCCACTGAATGTGCATTTTTGTGCCCTTTAGGGAAATAACTAGGAGGGCAATTGCTGGATCCTACTGTTGTTCAGTTCTTAGCTTTTGGAGGACAGACTGTATTCTTTCCAAGAGTGGCTGCAACAACACGCAGGCCCACCAACAATGTAGGAGGGTCCCGGATTTGGGTTGTTTTTTTTTTTTTAGATTTTATTTATTTATTTGACAGAGGTCACAAGTAGGCAGAGAGGCAGGCAGAGAGAGAGGACGAAGCAGAGTCCCCGCTGAGCAGAGAGCCCAATGCGGGGCTCAATCTCAGGACCCTGAGACCATGACCTGAGCCGAAGGCAGTGGCTTAACCCACTGAGCCACACAGGTGCCCCCGAGGGTTCCACTTTAAACAGAACATTCCCTGCCAGCAATTTCCTAAGGAGGAAATATAAAACCTGTGGGAAAACCTGACTCACTGAGCATCAGGAAAGCAGCCACAGAAATTCAGCCCAGGGTTCCTGACACCAAGTCCCTTGAAGCCAACAGAGTGCCTTTATCCAGGGAAATTCCCAAAGACTCTCCTTCTGACTTCACTACCCATGAAACTGCAGAGAAAATACAGCATGTCCAACCATATATAGCCGTTTGAGTGAACCTAGGAAGACAAGCATCCCTTTTAAATTGTCCAAGACTCCTTGGAATCATTTTGAATTTTCCCTCTGCCCTCATTGGAACTCTTTGGATTCAAAGACGAATCCATTAGGATACATCACCTTGGACAAAGAAGAAGCCATCATCCAAGTCTCTATCTGACCACAAACAGCCACCTCACTCTAGATGCCAGCCGTTCCACCAGAGTCTAGGCCCAGTGGAGTAAACACTGTTCGGTGAAGGAATACTTTCTATGTTCAAAAGGCACACCAAGTCAATCTCACATTCCCTTTCGAATCCAAGGGATTTCCTAGGAAAGAGATGTTCCAAATACCTTTGTAAGCCAGAAATAAAGAGAGAAAATGAGATCCCTGCCAGGTGCTCCCTGCAGAGAAACTCAGGAGCTCTGGCACCCGCACGAGATTGCTTACAGCTGGTTCAGTGTGCCATTTGTGAGCTCCACTGGAGACAAGAGAAAAGCCCAGGAAATTTGGGGTGAAAGGGAATTTTTACCTGCCATCCTGGCATGGATGTGACATTGTGACCCACGGGCCTGCTGTTTTCTCTGAACACTGACGTCCTGGGACAAGCTGCATGACTGACTCAGACGCTGACTTCCAAACTTCAGGTCTCATGGAGCCAGAGTTAAGAAGGGTTGTCAGGTGCAGATAAGCAGGCGTCTCCCACCTAAAGCCTGCACACCTGCTCTGATTCCTGGGAGAAGGAGAGACACAGGCTTGTTTCTTAACTGGTCATTCACTTCCCTCTCAAGCTGGCCAATGCCCTTGTCCTTTTTGGAGAAACAAACATACTTTTCCAAACAGACACTCAGCTCCTCGGTTCCAAATGCACCATGAGTCGGGTTTGGTTCCCCTGGCTCCAGAGCCCAACTGGGAGGACCCTCCTGAACCATCCTGACAGCACATTACCAGCAAACCTGGGGAAAGAGGGCACAATGCTGAGTGGGGGACAGGCTCCATCAATTCTTACCACCACCCTTGAGCCTGGAGAAACAGAGACTATACAGCTCACCACTCCGTCCTGTAAAAACAAGCTGTAGTGCCTCACGTTTCAGGGTCTCTCACCGGGCACCTCCGCCCTGCCTTCAGAGCCAGCAAGCTGCACTGACTCCTCTTCAGGTGTGTTTCCCATGGCAGCTCGCCGCTGCCTCCAGTGGTGGCAAGCAGCATCGCCATGCCTTCCAGGGTATCTCACACCACTGCTCACCACTCCCTCCAGTGGCGTGAACTGGCACTGCCGGGCCTTCCATAGACTCATTTTTTTTTTTTATTTGTTTATTTACAGCATAACAGTGTTCATTGTTTTGGCATCACACCCAGTGCTCCATGCAGTACGTGCCCTCCCTATTAACCACCACCTGATTCCTCAAACTCCCACCCCACCCTGCCCCTCCAAAACCCTCTGGTTGTTTTTCAGAGTCCATAGTCTCTCATGGTTCATCTCCCCTTCCAGTTTCTCTCAACTCCCTCTCCTCTCCATCTCCCTATGTCCTCCGTGTTATTTGCTATGCTCCACAAATAAGTGAGACCATATGATACATGACTCTCTCTCTGCTTGACTTATTTCGCTCAGCATAATTTCTTCCAGTCCCGTCCATGTTGCTACAAAAGTTGGGTATTCATCCTTTCTGATGGAGGCATAATACTCCATTGCGTATATGTACCACATCTTCCTTATCCATTCATCCGTTGAAGGGCATCTTGGTTCTTTCCACAGTTTGGTGAGCATAGCCATTGCTACAATAAACATTGGGGTACAGATGGCCCTTCTTTTCACTCCATCTGTATCTTTGGGGTAAATACCCAGCAGTGCAATTGCAGGGTCATAGGGAAGCTCTATTCTTAATTTCTTGAGGAATCTCCACACTGTTCTCCAAAGTGGCTGCACCAACTTGCATTCCCACCAACAGTGTAAGAGGGTTCCCCTTTCTCCACATCCTCTCCAACAATCGTTGTTTCCTGTCTTGCTAATTTTGGCCATTCTAACTGGTGTCAGGTGGTATCTCAATGTGGTTTTCATTTGAATCTCCCTGATGGCTAGTGATGATGAACATTTTTTCATGTGTCTGATAGCCATTTGTATGTCTTCGTTGGAGAAGTGTCTGTTCATATCTTCTGCCCATTTTTGGATATGATTATCTGTTTTGTGTGTGTTGAGTTTGAGAAGTTCTTTCTAGATCCTGGATATCAACCTTTTGTCTGTACTGTCATTTGCAAATATCTTCTCCCATTCCGTGGGTTGCCTTTTTGTTTGGTGGACTGTTTCCTTTGCTGTGCAGAAGCTTTTGATCTTGATGAAGTGCCAAAAGTTCATTTTTGCTTTTGTTTCCTTGGCCTTTGGAGACATATCTTGAAAGAAGTTGCTGTGGCTGATATCGAAGAGGTTACTGCCTATGTTCTCCTCTAGGATTCTGATGGATTCCTGTCTCATGATGAGGTCTTTTATCCATTTCGAGTGTAAGAGAATGGTTGAGTTTCATTATTCTACATATAGCTGTCCAGTTTTCCCAGCACCATTGATTGAAGAGACTGTCTTTTTTTCCATTGAATATTTTTTCCTGTTTTGTCGAAGATTATTTCACCGTGGAGTTGAGGGTCCATATCTGGGCTCTCCACTCTGTTCCACTGGTCTATGTGTCTGTTTTTATGCCAGGACCACGCTGTCTTGGTGATCGCAGCTTTGTAGTAAAGCTTGAAATCGGGTAACGTGATGCCGCCAGTTTTGTTTTTGTTTTTCAACATTTCCTTAGCAATTCGGGGTCTCTTCTGATTCCATACAAATTTTAGGATTATTGGCTCCAGCTCTTTGAAAAATACCGGTGGAATTTTGATCGGAATGGCATTAAAAGCATAGATTGCTCTAGGCAGTATAAACATTTTAACAATGTTTATTCTTCCAATCCAAGAGCATGGAATTGTCTTCCATCTTTTTGGGTCTTCTTCAATTTCTTTCATGAGTGTTCTGTAGTTCCTCGAGTACAGGTCCTTTACCTCTTTGGTTAGGTTTATTCCCAGATATCTTATGGTTCTTGGTGCTCTAGTAAATGGAATCGATTCTCTAATTTCCCTTTCTGTATTTTCATTGTTAGTGTATAAGAAAGCCACTGATTTCTGTACATTGACTTTGTATCCTGCCACGTTACTGAATTGCTGTATGAGTCTAGTAGTTTGGGGGTGGAGTCTTTGGGGTTTTCCATATAAAAAATCATGTCATCTGCGAAGAGAGAGAGTTTGACTTCTTCCTTGCCAATTTGGATACCTTTTATTTCTCTTTGTTGTCTGATTGCCGTTGCTAGGACTTCTAATACTATGTTGAACAAGAGTGGTGAGAGTGGGCATCCAAGCCCATTAGAATAACGTCAGACCTTTTCACAGAGACCTGGCAAGCCAGGAAGGGCTGGCAAAATATATTCAGAGTACTAAATGAGAAGAACATGCAACCAAGAATACTCTATCCGGCAAGACTGACATTTAAAATGGATGGAGAGATAAAGAGTTTCCAAGACCGGCAAGGCTTAAAAGACTATGCAACCACCAAGCCGACACTGCAGGAAATATTAAGCGGGGTCCTATAAAAGAGAAAAAATCCTAAGAATATCATTGAACAGAAATATAGAAACAATCTACAGACAGAAAGGCTTCAAAGGCAACATGACATGAATCAAAACCTATCTCTCAATAATCACTCTCAATGTGAATGGCCTAAATGCGCCCATAAAACGACACAGGGTTGCAGATTGGATAAAACGACAGGACCCATCCATATGTTGTCTACAAGAGACCCATTTTGAACCTAAGGATACACCCAGACTGAAAGTGAACGGATGGAGAAGCATCTTTCATGCCAATGGGCCTCAAAAGAAGGCCGGGGTAGCGATTCTCATATCAGATAAATTAGATTTTAAACTAAAGACTGTAGTCAGAGATACAGAAGGACACTCCATAATTCTTAAAGGGACTATCCGCCAAGATGATCTAACAATTGTGAATATCTATGCCCCCAATATGGGAGCTCCCAATTCCATAAGAAAACTATTAATCAAGATAAAGAGTCATATTGATATGAATACAATAATAGTAGGAGATCTTCATACGCCTCTCTCAAAAATAGACAGATCATCGAAGCAGAAAATTAAAAAAGAAATAAGAGCATTGAATGAAACATTGGACCAGACGGACCTCATAGACATATACAGAACATTCCACCCTAAAAGAACAGAATGCACATTCTTCTCAAGTGCACATGGAACCTTCTCCAGAATAGACCACATACTGCGTCACAAGGATTGAGGATGCCTGATACTCATGCTGGGAATCTGCCTGCCACGCAGGGCACCGCTGTGCTGTTTGGAGCTGCGCTGAACCCTCAGAGCTGGAGAAACTTCCATGCACCCCTGAAGTCACCCCCAGGTTATGCGAATGTCTGGACACACACCCAGAGGCTAATGCCCCGTCTGACACCCGAACTCAACTCAGCGCACCAGGGCACCTGCCTCTGCACTGGCATATCAGGTCTACCATGGCCCTAGGCCTTAACCCTATCCCTAATTTTGGTTTTCAGGTATCATCCCCAAGAGTCCTGACCCCAAGACCCCAAGATTAAAGAATCCTGAGTGACACCTCAGGACTCTGTCCACCATGCAGGAGGAAACCATGCTGTTTGGAGCTGTGTCGAATCCTCAGAGCGGGAGAAACCTGCACGGTTCACCTGAGGCTATCCCCCACCCTCTGCGCACTATTGGGCCACAAATGTGGAGGCTGGCACTCAGCCTGCCTACCACCCAGGAGGAAACCGTGCCATTTGAAACTGAGTAGAACACTCAGAGTGGGAGAAACTGCATGCCTCCCTGAGCACAACCCCCTCCTTCAGCGGTCCCCTGACCACAAACCTGGACCCTCTCATGCCACCGGACCTCTGCCCTCAATTCATCCCCCTGGGATCCCTTCTCAGTGCCAGCAAATTGGGCCTGCCATGCCCCTGACCCTAACCTTAAGCCTAGGTTGCATTTTCAGTCTTCATCCCCAGAGGCTGGTCCCCCAATTCCTCCATATTTGGACCCCTGAGCCACAACCCAGTGCTCTGTCTGCCACCCGGGAGGAAACCGTTCTGTTTGGAGCTGCACAGAACCATCGGAACGGGAGAAATCTTCATGCTCCCTGAAGCCACCTCCACCTTCGGCCACCCCCCAGGCACAAACCCAGATCGTAATGCACCACCTGACCATGGCCCTCAACTCAGTACCCCAGACATCTAGCCTCGGCACCAGCAGATCAGGCCAGCCATGCCCCTGTGCTCTTTTCCAAGCCCTAGGTTGTGTTTTCAGTCTTCTGTCCTCTGATGATTGACACCAAAGCTCCGCTGATGGGTTACACCTGAACTATACCAGAATATTTCTTGGCCCCCTGAGGCTATCCCACTTTCAGCACCCCCCGTTCACACCTGGATCTTAACACTCACACTGACCCACGTCCTCAACTCTGCTCCCCAGGTCACTCCTCTCAGGGTGGCCTATTGAGACTGACATGACCCTCAGCCCTAACCAAAACTTAGGTACATTTTCTGTCTTGTGTCCCAAGAATACAGGTACCAAAGCCCCACATATGTGGGACCCCTGAGAAATGCCAGAGGACTCTGTCTTCAACCCAGAAGGAAACAGTAGAATTGGAACTCTGCCAAGGACTGAGAGCAGGAGAAATCTGCCTTTCCCCCCATGGCCACCAACCCGGAGCCTGACTCAGACTGACCCATGTTCTCTACTCAGTCCCCGTGAGAGCTCTGCACAGCACCAGCAAATCAGGCCTGTCATGTTGCTGGGACCTAGCCCTAACCCTAGGTTGGGGTTTCATGCTCTGTCCCCAGAGGACTGGCACCCAAGTCCCACGGATGGGGACCCCTGAGCAAGATTTGAGATCTCTGCCTGCCACCCAGAAGGAAACCATACCATTTGGGACTCTGCAAAGGATTCTGAGCAGGAGAAATCTGCCACGCACCACTGAGTTCACCCAGAGTCAGCAGCTGGACACAAACCTGAACCTGACACTTACTCTATCCATCCCTCTGTACTCAGCCCTCTGGATAGCTTGCCACACCACCATCAGATTGGGCCTGCCATGCTCCTAACCCCTAACTGAAGCTTAGTTTGTGTTCTGAGCATTCAATTCCTAGGGGTCTGGCTCCCTACCCCACGGACTGGGGTCACCTTAGCCATACCACAGGAGGAAAGCGTGCCATGTAGACCTCTAGAAAGTATTCAAAGCAGGATAAAATGCCTGCCCATCTGAGCCTATACCAGCAAACCCCCAATTTCAGTGGCCTCTAGGTCACAAACCCTGTGCCTGACCAGAACCAGAACACTCATCCTGCATTCCAGCCTCTAGGAACCACACACACTGTCAGCTGTTTGGGCCTGCAATGTCCTTTGGCCCTAACTCTATCCCTAGCTTGGGTTCTCATGTCTCCGTCCCATAAGGGTGGGCTCCAAAGCCCTAGGATTTGGGGATGCCTGAGCAATACCACAGGACTCAGCCTCACACCCAGATGGAAATCTTTCCATAATGGACTCCAGTAAGTATATAGGTCAGTATAAATATGAAGGCCCATCTGTTTCCATCCCAGTGAACTCCCACATTCAAGGGCTCATGGATTGAAACCCTGAGCCGGACACTCACCCTGACCCATGTCCTCAACTCAGCCCTCCAGGACGCTCACCACACGGTTGGCAATTCAGACCTTCCATTTTCCTAGGTCCTAACCCTAACCCTATTTGGAGTTCTGAGAGGTCCATCTGTAGAGGCCTGGATCCCAAGCCCCGGGTATTGGGAACACTTTAGCAAAACCAGAGGATCAGCCCGCCACACAAAAGGAAACTCCTTTTTTTACTCCAGACTGGATTCAGAGCATGAGACATCTGAATGCAAACCTGAGACAATGTCAGTGAACCTACACTTCCATCCACGCTCTGAAGACAATCCCTGAGCTTGATACACACCCTAAATCTCCATTGTATCTCAGACCTTGTGAAAATCTCCAAAGTTCTGGCTGATTGTATCTTCTAGGCTTCTGGGCCTTAATCCAACGGAAGGTCTAGACATGGGCGAAAATATGAACAGATATTTCTCCAATGATGACACGCATGTGACCAACAGATATATACATAAATGTTCTATATCACATGGCTTCTGGGAAATGCAAATCTAAACCACATTGAGGTGTCCTATCACACCAGGCAGAATGTCTAAAGTTAACAGGACATGAAACCACAAATATTGGTGAGGATGCAGAGAATGGAGAACCCTCCTACACTCCTGGTTGGAATGCAGACTGTTATATCCACTCTGGAAAACAGTACGGGGTTTCCTCAAGAAGTTAAAAGTAAAGTTACCCTAAAACACAGCAATTTCACTACAGGGCTTTTACCACAAAAATAGAGATGTAGGGGAAAGAACTGGCACCTGCACCCCAGTGTTCATCGCAACAATATCCACTCTAGATAAACTATGGAAAGAACCCAGATATCTATGGACAGAGGAATGGATAAAGAAGATGTGGTTCATATATTCAATGGAATATTCCTCAGCCATCAGAAAGGATGAATACTTACCATCACATCAACCTGGATGGGTCTGGAAGATATTATGCTGAGTAAAATATGTCCATGAAAGAAACACAATTATCATAGGGTTTCACTCATATGTGAAATATCAGAAACAGGGCAGAGAACCGTAGGCAAAGGAAGGGGAAACAGAATGGGAAGTCATCAGAGATGGGGAAAAAACCATGACAGACTCTTAACTATAGCAACCAACTGAGGGTTGCTGGATGGGGGGTGGGGGGGTAACTGGGGTGATGGGCATTAAGGAGGGCACGTGATGCAATACACATCTGATATATTATTTAACACTACATCTGAAAATAATGATGTATGATAAGTTGGCTCATTGAATTCAAATAAAAAATGAAAGAACTCAAATAAACTACCCTAACAATTTGTATGGAATCACAAAAGATACTGAACAACCAGCACAATGTTATGAAGAAAAACAAAGCTGGAGGCGTCACAATTCCATATTTCAAATTATACTACAAAGCTGCGTTCATCCTCACAGTATGGGACTGGCAAAAAAAAAAAAAAATACACACAGTGACCAAGGAAACGGAATAGAAGCTCAGACATCAGCCCACAATCACGTGCCCAATTAATCTTCTGCAAAAGAGGCAAAACTATTAAAAGGGAAAAGGACAGTTTCTACAACAAATGGTGTTGGGAAAACTGAACAGCTATGCACAAAACAATGAAATTAGACTGCTTTCTTACACCATATGGACAAATAAACTCAAAACAGTTTCAAGACCTCAATGTGAGACCTTAAATCATAAAAATCCTACAAGAGGGCACAGACAGTAACTTCTCTGACATGAACCATACATTTAATAGACATGCCTCCTAAGGCAAAGGAAACAAAAGCAAAAATAAACTACTAGAGCTCCATCAATATAAAAACTTACCGCACAGCAGAACAGCAATGAAAATGTAATAAATAGAATACAACGTACTTAATAGGAGAAGATGTTTGCAAATATCATGTGCAATAAAGGGGTAGTGTCCAAAATATGTAGAACTGATACAACGCAACAACCAAAAAACAAAAAATCCAATTAAAAAATAGACAGAAGACATGAACAGACATTGCTCCAAAGAAGACATACAGATGGCCAACAGTCACGTGAGAAGATGTTCACATCAGCCATCAACAGGAAAATCCAAATGAAAAGGTCCATGAGATATTACCTCATACTATCAGAATGGCTAACAGCACCAGCACAAGAAAACAAATGTTGGGAGGATGTGGGTAAAAGGGAACCCTCTTGCACTGTGGTGGGAATGCTAGCTGCTGCAGTCCCTGTGGAAAACAGTATCACTGTTCTTCAAAACGTTAAATATTAGAACTACCTTATAATCCAGCAATCACACTACCGGGTGATTACCCGACGAATATGAGAACAGTAACTCAAAAGGATACATGTGCCCCTATGATTCTTGCAACATTAATTACAATATTACAATATGGAAACAATCCAAGTATTTCTTGATAACTTGATAAATGAGATGATAAATGTATACACACACACACACAGTGCGAAATTACTCAGCCATAAAAAATCTTGCCATTTGCAGACACATGGATGGAGCTAGAGAATACTATCCTAAGTGAAATCAGTCAGTCAGAGAAAGACAAAGGCCTTTGGATGTCACTCTTCCATGGAATTTAGGAAACAAACATACATAAATAAAGGAGAAAGAAGATACAAAACAAAAACCGACTCTGTGGTTACCAGAGTGGAAGTGGATGGAGGGATGAGTGATATAGATGACGGGGACTAAGAGTACAATTTTCTTTTTTTTATTTGTTTATTTTCAGCATAACAGTGTTCACTGTTTTTGCACCACACCCAGTGCTCCATGCAGTACGTGCCCTCCCTATTACCCACCACCTGGTTCCCCAACCTCCCAACCCCCGCCCTTCCAAAACACTCAGGTTGTTTTTCAGAGTCCATAGTCTCTCATGGTTCATCTCCCCTTCCAGGTTCCCTCAACTCCCTCTCCTCTCCATCTCCCCATGTCCTCCGTGTTCTTTGTTATGCTCCACAAATAAGGGAGACCATATGATATTTGACTCTCTCTGCTTGACTTATTTCACTCAGCATAATCTCTTCGAGTCCCTTCCATGTCGCTACAAAAGTTGGGTATTCATCCTTTCTGATGGAGCCATAATACTCCATTGTGTATATGTATCACATCTTCCTTATCCATTCATCCGTTGAAGGGCATCTTGGTTCTTTCCACAGTTTAGCGACCGTGGCCATTGCTGCAATAAACATTGGGGTACAGATGGCTCTTCTTTTCACTCCATCTGTATCTTTGGGGTAAATACCCATCAGTGTAATTGCAGGGTCATAGGGAAGCTCTATTTTTAATTTCTTGAATCATCTGCACACTGTTCTCCAAAGTGGCTGCACTAAATTGCAGTCTCACCAACAGTGTAAAAGGGTTCCACTTTCTCGACATCCTCTCCAACAAACGTTATTTCCTGTCTTCCTAATTTTGGACATTCTAACTGGTGTCAGGTGGTATCTCAATGTAGTTTTAATTAGAATCTCCCTGATGGCGAGGCAGACGCCTCCCTCTCCACAGATTCTGGGGGTCTCACCTTGGCGGGGGCAGCTGGGGCCGGGCCTGCCACGAAATCCGGGCCCGGACCCAGGCCTGCTTGTTCAGCCTTCCATTGCCAGGGGCCTGTACCTAGGGCCTCACCCCGGGAATCCTGAGTCCCGGGCCACAAGTCCGCCACAGTCCCAGAGACAATGGTGCCTTTCGAGGCTGCGTCCCAGCCGAGTGAGAGATCAATTCGTTCCCCCACAGAGGCCAGACCGCTCCAAGTGCGCCCCGGGGGCCTACCAGGGCGAAGGCGGACGCCCGGCCACAGCCCCTCCATCAACTCTGCTCAGGGAAAACTCCCCGGCGCCGGGACCGCCGACTGCGCCCCATCGTCACGGCTCATTGTCAGGGTGGCCGCGAAATGCCCCAAGAGAAAAAGGGCCCTGGGCCACACGGAACTGGGCGGTCACCAGGGCTGCCGAAAGCCGGCCAATTCTCACGAGCGTTCTGACCAAATCGATCCCGATTTGGGCAAAACGCTCGTGAGAATTGGCCGGAAAACAGGCGGCAAACACACTTTGGGCACAACAGGGCCGCAGGGCCACCCCACTAGGCCCTGCCCGGGATCGCGTGTCGTCGCGATCCGGTACCGCCAGGAGGAGCTCCGGGATGTGGGCCCCGGGGAGGCCGACGCCTCCCGCTCCTCAGCCTCCGGGGGTCCCCTCCTTGGCGGGGGCAGCTCGGGACGGGCCGGACCCGAAAGCCGGGCCCGGGCCCAGGCCTGCTTGCTCAGCCTTCCGTTGCCAGGGGCCTGAGCCTGGGGGCCTCCGCATGGGGAACCCTGAGTCCCGCGCCACGAGTCCCCCCGACCGTCCCAGCGACAACGGCACCTTTCGCGGCTTCGTCCCAGACGTGGAGTGAGAGATCACTCCGTTCCCCCACAGAGGCCAGCCCCCTCCATGGGCGCCCCGGCCGCCCGCCACGGCGGAGGCGGACGCCCGGCCACGGCGCCTCCATCCACTCTCCTCGGGGAAACCTCCCAGGCGCCGGGGCCGCCGGCCGCGCCCCATCGTCGCGGCTCGTTTTCCGGGTGGCCGCGCCATGCCCCGAGCGAGAAAGGGCCCTGCTCCACGCGGAACTGGGCGCTGACCAGGGCTGCCCAACGCCGGCCAATTCTCACGAGGGTTCTGCCCAAATCGATCCCGATTTGGGCAGAACGCTCGTGAGAATTGGCTGGAAAACGCCCGGCGAACACACTTCGGACACCACAGGGCCGCAGGGCGGCCCCCCCCGGGGCCCTCTCCGTGATCGCGGGTCGTCGCGTTCCGGCACCGCCAGGAGGAGCACCGGGAGGCGTGCCCCGGGGAGGCCGATGCCTCCCGCTCCTCAGCCTCCGGGGGTCCCCTCCCTGGCGCCGGCAGCTGGGGCCGGGCCAGCCCCGAAAGCCTGGCCCGGGCCGGGCCTGCTTGCTCAGCCTTCCGTTGCCAGGGGCCTGAGCCTGGGGGCCTCCCCATGGGGAACCCTGAGTCCCGCGCCACGAGTCCCCCGACTGTCCCGGCGACAACGGCACCTTTCGCGGCTTCGTCCTAGCCGCGGAGTGAGAGACCAGTCCGTTTCCCCACAGAGGCCAGCCCCCTCCAGGGGCGCCCCGGCCGCCCGCCACGGCGGAGGCGGACGCCCGGCCACGGCGCCTCCATCCACTCTGCTCGGGGAAAACTCCCCGGCGCCGCGGCTGCCGGCCGCGTCCCATCGTCGCGGCTCGTTTTCCGGGTGGCCGCGCCATGCCCCGAGCGAGAAGGGCCCTGCTGCACGCGGAACTGGGCGCTGACCAGGGCTGCCCAACGCCGGCCAATTCTCACGAGCGTTCTGCCCAAATCGATCCCTATTTGGCAGAACGCTCGTGAGAATTGGCCGGAAAACGCCCGGCGAACACACTTCGGGCACCACAGGGCCGCAGGGCGGCCCCCCCCGGAGCCCTGTCCGGGATCGCCTGTCGTCGCGTTCCGGCACCGCCAGGAGGAGCTCCGGGAGGCGTGCCCCGGGGAGGCCGACGCCTCCCGCTCCTCAGCCTCCGGGGGTCCCCTCCCTGGCGCCGGCAGCTGGGGCCGGGCCAGCCCCGAAAGCCGGGCCCGGGCCCGGGCCTGCTTGCTCAGCCTTCCGTTGCCAGGGGCCTGAGCCTGGGGGCCTCCCCATGGGGAACTCTGAGTCCCGCGCCACGAGTCCCCCGACCGTCCCGGCAACAACGGCACCATTCGCGGCTTCGTCCTAGCCGCGGAGTGAGAGACCAGTCCGATTCCCCACAGAGGCCAGCCCCCTCCAGGGGCGCCCCGGCCGCCCGCCACGGCGGAGGCGGACGCCCGGCCACGGCGCCTCCATCCAATTTGCTTGGGGAAAACTACCCGGCGCCGCGGCTGCCGGCCGCTTCCCATCGTCGCGGCTCGTTTTCTGGGTGGCCGCGCCATGCCCTGAGCGAGAAAGGGCTCTGCTGCACGCGGAACTGGGCGCTGACTAGGGCTGCCCAACGCCGGCCAATTCTCACGAGCGTTCTGCCCAAATCGATCCCGATTTGGGCAGAACGCTCGTGAGAATTGGCCGGAAAACGCCCGGCGAACACACTTCGGGCACCACAGGGCCGCAGGGCGGCCCCCCCGGGGCCCTGTCCGGGATCGCGGGTCGTCGCGGTCCGGCACCTCCAGGAGGAGCTCCGGGAGGCGTGCCCCGGGGAGGCCGACGCCTCCCGCTCCTCAGCCTCCGGGGGTCCCGTGCCTGGCGCCGGCAGCTGGGGCCGGGCCAGCCCCGAAAGCCGGGCCCGGGCCCTGGCCTGCTTGCTCAGCCTTCCGTTGCCAGGGGCCTGAGCCTGGGGGCCTCCCCATGGGGAACCCTGAGTCCCGCGCCACGAGTCCCCCGACCGTCCCGGCGACAACGGCACCTTTCGCGGCTTCGTCCTAGCCGCGGAGTGAGAGACCAGTCCGTTTCCCCACAGAGTCCAGCCCCCTCCAGGGGCACCCCGGCCGCCCGCCACACCGGAGGCGGACGCTCGGCCACGGCGCCTCCATCCATTCTACTTGGGGAAAACTCCCCGGCGCCGCGGCTACCGGCCGCGCCCCATCGTCACGGCTCGTTTTCTGGGTGGCCGCGCCATGCCCCGAGCGAGAAGGGCCCTGCTGCACGCGGAACTGGGCGCTGACCAGGGCTGCCCAACGCCGGCCAATTCTCACGAGCGTTCTGCCCAAATCGATCCCGATTTGGGCAGAACGCTCGTGAGAATTGGCTGGAAAACGCCCGGCGAACACACTTCGGGCACCACAGGGCCACAGGGCGGCCCCCCCCGGGGCCCTGTCCGGGATCGCGGGTCGTCGCGTTCCGGCACCGCCAGGAGGAGGTCCGGGAGGAGTGCCCCGGGGAGGCCGACGCCTCCCGCTCCTCAGCCTCCGGGGGTCCCCTCCCTGGCGCCGGCAGCTGGGGCCGGGCCAGCCCCGAAAGCCGGGCCCGGGCCCGGGCCTACTTGCTCAGCCTTCCGTTGCCAGGGGCCTGAGCCTGGGGGCCTCCCCATGGGGAACCCTGAGTCCCGCGCCACGAGTCCCCCGACCGTCCCGGCGACAACGGCACCTTTCGCGGCTTCGTCCTAGCCGCGGAGTGAGAGACCAGTCCGTTTCCCCACAGAGGCCAGCCCCCTCCAGGGGCGCCCAGGCGGCACGCCACGGCGGAGGCGGACGCCCGGCCACGGCGCCTCCATCCACTCTGCTCGGGGAAAACTCCCCGGCGCCGCGGCTGCCGGCCGCGCCCCATCGTCGCGGCTCATTTTCCGGGTGGCCGCGCCATGCCCCGAGCGAGAAGGGCCCTGCTGCACGCGGAACTGGGCGCTGACCAGGGCTGCCCAACGCCGGCCAATTCTCACGAGCGTTCTGCCCAAATCGATCCCGATTTGGGCAGAACGCTCGTGAGAATTGGCCGGAAAACGCCCGGCGAACACACTTCGGGCACCACAGGGCCGCAGGGCGGCCCCCCCCGGAGCCCTGTCCGGGATCGCGGGTCTTCGCGTTCCAGCACCGCCAGGAGGAGCTCCGGGAGGCGTGCCCCGGGGAGGCTGACGCCTCCCGCTCCTCAGCCTCCGGGGGTCGCCTCCCTGGCGCCGGCACCTGGGGCCGGGCCAGCCCCGAAAGCCGGGCCCGGGCCCGGTCCTGCTTGCTCAGCCTTCCGTTGCCAGGGGCCTGAGCCTGGGGGCCTCCCCATGGGGAACCCTGAGTCCCGTGCCACGAGTCCCCCGACCGTCCCGGCGACAACGGCACCTTTCGCGGCTTCGTCCTAGCCGCGGAGTGAGAGACCAGTCCGTTTCCCCACAGAGGCCAGCCCCATCCAGGGGCGCACCGGCCGCCCGCCACGGCGGAGGCGGACGCCCTGCCACGGCGCCTCCATCAACTCTGCTCGGGGAAAACTGCCCGGCGCCGCGGCTGCCGGCCACGCCCCATCGTCGCGGCTCGTTTTCCGGGTGGCCGCGCCATGCCCCGAGCGAGAAAGGGCCCTGCTCCACGCGGAACTGGGCGCTGACAAGGGCTGCCCAACGCCGGCCAATTCTCATGAGGGTTCTGCCCAAATCGATCCCGATTTGGGCAGAACGCTCGTGAGAATTGGCTGGAAAACGCCCGGCGAACACACTTCGGACACCACAGGGCCGCAGGGCGGCCCCCCCCGGGGCCCTGTCCGGGATCGCGGGTCGTCGCGTTCCGGCACCGCCAGGAGGAGCTCCGGGAGGCGTGCCCCGGGGAGGCCGATGCCTCCCGCTCCTCAGCCTCCGGGGGTCCCCTCCCTGGCGCCGGCAGCTGGGGCCGGGCCAGCCCCGAAAGCCGGGCCCGGGCCCGGGCCTGCTTGCTCAGTCTTCCGTTGCCAGGGGCCTGAGCCTGGGGGCCTCCCCATGGGGAACCCTGAGTCCCGCGACACGAGTCCCCCGACCGTCCCGGCGACAACGGCACCTTTCGCGGCTTCGTCCTAGCCGCGGAGTGAGAGACCAGTCCGTTTCCCCACAGAGGACAGCCCCCTCCAGGGGCGCCCAGGCGGCACGCCACGGCGGAGGCGGACGCCCGGCCACGGCGCCTCCATCCACTCTGCTCGGGGAAAACTCCCCGGCGCCGCGGCTGCCGGCCGCGCCCCATCGTCGTGGCTCATTTTCCGGGTGGCCGCGCCATGCCCCGAGCGAGAAGGGCCCTGCTGCACGCGGAACTGGGCGCTGACCAGGGCTGCCCAACGCCGGCCAATTCTCACGAGCGTTCTGCCCAAATCGATCCCGATTTGGGCAGAACGCTCGTGAGAATTGGCCGGAAAACGCCCGGCGAACACACTTCGGGCACCACAGGGCCGCAGGGCGTCCACGCCCGGAGCCCTGTCCGGGATCGCAGGTCTTCGCGTTCCGGCACCGCCAGGAGGAGCTCCGGGAGGCGTGCCCCGGGGAGGCTGACGCCTCCCGCTCCTCAGCCTCCGGGGGTCGCCTCCCTGGCGCCGGCACCTGGGGCCGGGCCAGCCCCGAAAGCCGGGCCCGGGCCCGGTCCTGCTTGCTCAGCCTTCCGTTGCCAGGGGCCTGAGCCTGGGGGCCTCCCCATGGGGAACCCTGAGTCCCGCGCCACGAGTCCCCCGACCGTCCCGGCGACAACGGCACCTTTCGCGGCTTCGTCCTAGCCGCGGAGTGAGAGACCAGTCCGTTTCCCCACTGAGGCCAGCCCCGTCCAGGGGCGCCCCGGCCGCCCGCCACGGCGGAGGCGGACGCCCGGCCACGGCGCCTCCATCCACTCTGCTTGGGGAAAACTGCCCGGCGCCGCGGCTGCCGGCCGCGCCCCATCGTCGCGGCTCGTTTTCTGGGTGGCCGCGCCATGCCCCGAGCGAGAAAGGGCTCTGCTGCACGCGGAACTGGGCGCTGACCAGGGCTGCCCAACGCCGGCCAATTCTCCCGAGCGTTCTGCCCAAATCGATCCCGATTTGGGCAGAACGCTCGTGAGAATTGGCCGGAAAACGCCCGGCGAACACACTTCGGGCACCACAGGGCCGCAGGGCGGCCCCCCCCGGGGCCCTGTCCGGGATCGCGGGTCGTCGCGGTCCGGCACCTCCAGGAGGAGCTCCGGGAGGCGTGCCCCGGGGAGGCCGACGCCTCCCGCTCCTCAGCCTCCGGGGGTCCCCTCCCTGGCGCCGGCAGCTGGGGCCGGGCCAGCCCCGAAAGACGGGCCCGGGCCCTGGCCTGCTTGCTCAGCCTTCCGTTGCCAGGGGCCTGAGCCTGGGGGCCTCCCCATGGGGAACCCTGAGTCCCGCGCCACGAGTCCCCCGACCGTCCCGGCGACAACGGCACCTTTCGCGGCTTCATCCTAGCCGCGGAGTGAGAGACTAGTCCGTTTCCCCACAGAGGCCAGCCCCCTCCAGAGGCACCCCGGCCGCCCGCCACGGCGGAGGCGGACGCCCGGCCACGGCGCCTCCATCCACTCTGCTTGGGGAAAACTCCCCGGCGCCGCGGCTGCCGGCCGCGCCCCATCGTCACGGCTCGTTTTCCGGGTGGCCGCGCCATGCCCCAGCGAGAAGGGCCCCGCTGCACGCGGAATTGGGCGCTGACCAGGGCTGCCCAACGCCGGCCAATTCTCACGAGCGTTCTGCCCAAATCGATCCCGATTTGGGCAGAACGCTCGTGAGAATTGGCCGGAAAACGCCCGGCGAACACACTTCGGGCACCACAGGGCCGCAGGGCGGCCCCCCCCGGGGCCCTGTCCGGGATCGCGGGTCGTCGCGTTCCGGCACCGCCAGGAGGAGCTCCGGGAGGCGTGCCCCGGGGAGGCCGACGCCTCCCGCACCTCAGCCTCCGGGGGTCCCGTCCCTGGCGCCGGCAGCTGGGGCCGGGCCAGCCCCGAAAGCCGGGCCCGGGCCCGGGCCTGCTTGCTCAGCCTTCCGTTGCCAGGGGCCTGAGCCTGGGGGCCTCCCCATGGGGAACCCTGAGTCCCGCGCCACGAGTCCCCAGACCGTCCCGGCGACAACGACACCTTTCGCGGCTTCGTCCTAGCCGCGGAGTGAGAGACCAGTCCGTTTCCCCACAGAGGCCAGCCCCCTCCAGGGGCGCCCTGGCCGCCCGCCACGGCGGAGGCGGACGCCCGGCCACAGCGCCTCCATCCACTCTGCTCGGGGAAAACTCCCCGGCGCCGCGGCTGCCGGCCGCGCCCCATCGTCGCGGCTCTTTTTCCGGGTTGCCGCGCCATGCCCCGAGCGAGAAAGGGCCCTGCTGCACGCGGAACTGGGCGCTGACCAGGGCTGCCCAACGCCGGCCAATTCTCACGATCGTTCTGCCCAAATCGATCCCGATTTGGGCAGAACGCTCGTGAGAATTGGCCGGAAAACGCCCGGCGAACACACTTCGGGCACCACAGGGCCGCAGGGCGGCCCCCCCCGGGGCCCTGTCCGGGATCGCAGGTCGTCGCGTTCCGGCACCTCCAGGAGGAGCTCCGGGAGGCGTGCCCCGGGGAGGCCGACGCCTCCCGCTCCTCAGCCTCCGGGGGTCCCGTCACTGGCGCCCGCAGCTGGGGCCGGGCCAGCCCCGAAAGCTTGGCCCGGGCCCGGGCCTGCTTCCTCAGCCTTCCGTTGCCAGGGGCCTGAGCCTGGGGGCCTCCCCATGGGGAACCCTGAGTCCCGCGCCACGAGTCCCCCGACCGTCCCGGCGACAACGGCACCTTTCGCGGCTTCGTCCTAGCCGCGGAGTGAGAGACCATTCCGTTTCCCCACAGAGGCCAGCCCCCTCCAGGGGCGCCCCGGCCGCCCGCCACGGCGGAGGCGGACGCCCGGCCACGGCGCCTCCATCCACTCTGCTCGGGGAAAACTCCCCGGCGCCGCGGCTGCCGGCCGCGCCCCATCGTCGCGGCTCGTTTTCCGGGTGGCCGCGCCATGCCCCGAGCGAGAAGGGCCCTGCTGCACGCGGAACTGGGCGCTGACCAGGGCTGCCCAACGCCGGCCAATTCTCACGAGCGTTCTGATCCCGATTTGGGCAGAACGCTCGTGAGAATTGGCCGGAAAACGCCCGGCGAACACACTTCGGGCACCACAGGGCCGCAGGGCGGCCCCCCCCGGGGCCCTGTCGGGGATCGCGGGTCGTCGCGTTCCGGCACCTCCAGGAGGAGCTCCGGGAGGCGTGCCCCGGGGAGGCAGACGCCTCCCGCTCCTCAGCCTCCGGTGGTCCCCTCCCTGGCGCCGGCAGCTGGGGCCAGGCCAGCCCCGAAAGCCGGGCCCGGGCCCGGGCCTGCTTGCTCAGCCTTCCGTTGCCAGGGGCCTGAGCCTGGGGGCATCCCCATGGGGAACCCTCAGTCCCGCGCCACGAGTCCCCCGACCGTCCCGGCGACAACGGCACCTTTCGCGGCTTCGTCCCAGCCGTGGAGTGAGAGATCCATCCGTTCCCCCACGGAGGCCTGCCCCCTCCATGGGCGCCCCGGACGCCCGCCACGGCGGAGGCGGACGCCCGGCCACGGCGCCTCCATCAACTCTGCTCGGGGAAACCACCCCGGCGCTGGGGCCGCCGGCCGCGCCCCATCATCACGGCTCGTTTTCCGGGTGGCCGCGCCATGCCCCGAGCGAGAAAGGGCCCTGCTCCACGCGGAACTGGGCGCTGACCAGGGCTGCCCAACGCCGGCCAATTCTCACGAGCGTTCTGCCCAAATCGATCCCGATTTGGGCAGAACGCTCATGAGAATTGGCCGGAAAACGCCCGGCGAACACACTTCGGGCACCACAGGGCCGCAGGGCCGCCCCACGGGTGCCCTGTCCGGGATCGCGTGTTGACGCGTTCCGGCACCGCCGGGAGGAGCTCCGGGAGGCGGGCCCCGGGGAGGCTGACACCTCCCGCTCCTCAGCCTCCGGGGGTCCCCTCCCTGGCGCCGGCCGCTGGGGCCGGGCCAGCCCCGAAAGCCGGGCCCGGGCCCGGGCCTGCTTGCTCAGCCTTCCATTGCCAGGGGCCTGAGCCTGGGGGCCTCCTCATGGTGAACCCTGAGTCCCGCGCCACGAGTCCCCCCGACCGTCCCGGCGACAACGGCACCTTTCGCGGCTTCGTCCCAGCTGTGGAGTGATAGATCAATCCGGTCCCCTACAGAGGCCAGCCCCTCCACGGCTGCCCCGGCCGCCCAACACGGCGGAGGCGGACGCCCGGCCACGGCGCCTCCATCAACTCTGCTCAGGGAAAACTCCCCGGCCCCGGGGCCGCCGGCCGCGCCCCATCGTCGCGGCTCGTTTTCCGGGTGGCCGCGACATGCCCCGAGCGAGAAAGGGCCCTGCTCCACGTGGAACTGGGCGCTGACCAGGGCTGCCCAACGCCGGCCAATTCTCACGAGCGTTCTGCCCAAATCGATCCCGATTTGGGCAGAACGCTCGTGAGAATGGCCGGAAAACGCCCAGCGAACACACTTCGGGCACCACAGGGCCGCAGGGCCACCCCCCCAAGGCCCTGTCCGGAATCGCATGTTTTCGCGATCCGGCACCGCCAGGAGGAGCTCTGAGAGGCGGGCCCCGGGGAGGCCGACGCCTCCCGCTCCTCAGCCTCCGGGGGTCCCCTCCCTGGCGCCGGCACCTGGGGCCGGGCCAGCCCCGAAAGCCGGGCCCGGGCCCGGGCCTGCTTGCTCAGCCTTCCGTTGCCAGGGGCCTGAGCCTGGGGGCCTCCGCATGGGGAACCCTGAGTCCCGCGCCACGAGTCCCCCCGACCGTCCCGGCAACAACGGCACCTTTCGCGGCTTCGTCCCAGCTGTGGAGTGATAGATCAATCCGGTCCCCTAGAGAGGCCAGCCCCTCCACGGCTGCCCCGGCCGCCCACCACGGCGGAGGCGGACGCCCGGCCACGGCGCCTCCATCAACTCTGCTCAGGGAAAACTCCCCGGCCCCGGGGCCGCCGGCCGCGCCCCATCGTCGCGGCTCGTTTTCCGGGTGGCCGCGCCATGCCCCGAGCGAGAAAGGGCCCTGCTCCACGCGGAACTGGGCGCTGACCAGGGCTGCCCAACGCCGGCCAATTCTCACGAGCGTTCTGCCCAAATCGATCCCGATTTGGGCAGAACGCTCGTGAGAATGGCCGGAAAACGCCCAGCGAACACACTTCGGGCACCACAGGGCCGCAGGGCCACCCCCCCAGGGCCCTGTCCGGAATCGCATGTTTTCGCGATCCGGCACCGCCAGTAGGAGCTCTGAGAGGCGGGCCCCGGGGAGGCCGACGCCTCCCGCTCCTCAGCCTCCGGGGTTCCCCTCCCTGGCGCCGGCAGCTGGGGCCGGGCCAGCCCCGAAAGCCGGGCCTGGGCCCGGGCCTGCTTGCTCAGCCTTCCGTTGCCAGGGGACTGAGCCTGCGGGCCTCCCCATGGGGAACCCTGAGTCCGGCTGCATGAGTCCCCCGACCGTCCCGGCGCCATCGGCCCCTTTCGTGGCTGCGACAGAGCTGGGGAGCGACAGATCCATTTGTTCCCCCAGAGAGGCCAAGCCCATCCCGGGCGCCCCGGCCTCCCTCCAAGGAGGAGCCAGATTCCCGACCACAGCCCCTCCATCAACTCTGCTCGGAGCAAGCTCCCTGGTGCTGAGGCCCCCGGCCGGGCCCCGTCGTCTCGGCGCGTTTTCTGGTGGCTGCGACATACCCCGAGCGAGAAAGGGTCCTGGGCCACGCAGAACAAGGCGGTCCCCATGGTTGTCCAACGCCAGCCAATTTTCATGAGCGCTCTGCCCAATTCGATCCCGATTAGATACGGACCCTCAACTCTATTGTGATATAATCATCGAGAAATCAGGAAAAAATATTCAATGTAACAAAAGACATTCTCCTCAATCAATGGTGCTGGGGAAACTGGACAGCGATATGTAGAAGAATGAAACTCGACCATTCTCTTACACCATACACAATGATAAACTCGAACTCGATAAAGGAGCTCAACGTGAGACAGGATTCTCTCAGAATCCTAGAGGAGTACATAGGCAGTAACCTCTTCGATATCAGCCACAGCAACTTCTTTCAAGATATGTCTCCAAAGGCCAAGGAAAGAAAAGCGAAAATGAACTTTTGGCACTTCATCAAGATCAAAAGCTTCTGCACAGCAAAGGGAACAGTCCACCAATCAAAAGGCAACCCACGGAACGGGAGAAGATATTTGTAAATGACAGTTCAGACAAAAGGTTGATATCCAGGATCTGGAAAGAACTTCTCAAACTCAACACACACAAAACAGATAATCATATCCAAAAATGGGCAGAAGATATGAACAGACACTCCTCCAACGAAGACATACAAATGGCTATCAGACACAGGACAAAATGTTCATCATCACTAGCCATCAGGGAGATTCAAATGAAAACGACATTGAGATACCACCTGACACCAGTTAGAAAGGCCACAATTAGCAAGACAGGAAACAACGTGTGTTGGAGAGGATGTGGAGAAAGGGGAACCCTCTTACACTGTTGGTGGGAATGCAAGTTGGTGCAGCCACTTTGGAGAACAGTGTGGAGATTCCTCCAGAAATTAAGAATACAGCTTCCCTATGACCCTGCAATTGCACTGCTGGGTATTTACCCCAAAGATACAGATGGAGTGAAAAGAAGGGCCATCTGTACCCCAATGATTATAGCAGCAAAGGCCTCGGTCGCCAAACTGTGGAAAGAACCAAGATGCCCTTCAATGGACGAATGGATAAGGAAGATGTGGTCCATATACAAGATGGAGTATTATGCCTCCATCAGAAAAGATGAATACCAACTTTTGTAGCAATATGGACGGGAGTGGAAGAGATTATGCTGAGTGAAATAAGTCAAGCAGAGAGAGTCAATTATCATATGGTTTCACTTATTTGTGGAGCATAACAAAGAACAAGGAGGACATGGGGAGATGGAGAGGAGAAGGAAGTTGTGGGAAATGGGAAGGGGAGGTGAACCATGAGAGACTACGGACTCTGAAAAAGAACCTGAGGGTCTTGAATGGGTGGGGAGTGGGAGGTTGGGAGAACAAGGTGGTGGGTATTAGGGAGGGCACGTGTTGCATGGAGCACTGGGTGTGGTGCAAAAATAAGGAATACTGTTACGCTGAAAAGAAATAATATAGATAGATAGATATTGAAGGTGAAAAAAAAAAGGAATGTGCTGAACCTACAGAGCAGAAGAAACGAGAATGCCTCCCTGACGCCACCCCCAATACCGGCGCCCCTGAGGAGCAGGAATGAGGAGTCTCACGGTCCTGCAGACTCACGTCCTCAACTCAGGCATCGGGATTGGTCATCACTGTGCCGGCAGATCCGGGCCGCCATGCCCCTGTGACCTAAACCTAACCCTCGGTTGGGTGTTCAGGCTTCAGTCCCCAGAGGACTGGCTCCCTAGCCCTCCAGACTGGGGACCCCATATTCCCAACGTAGGACTCTGGCTGCCACCCATGATGAAACTTGACCACATGGACCTTTGCAGAACGCTCCTTGCCGGAGAAACCTCCATGACCCCTAAAGCCAACCACACCTTCTGAGCACCCCCACACCACAATTCCTTAGCCTTACAGGCCGCCAGAACAATGCCCTCAGCCCAGCCCTCCAGAGAGCCTGAGTCCGTGCTGGCACATCAGGCCTGCCATTCTCCCAGGACCAAACCCTAACCCTAGGTTGGGTGTTCAGGTTCTAGAACCCTGACACCCAATTCCACCCATGGGTGGGAGCACCAAACTGATGGCATGACTCAGCTTCTCAACCAGCAGGAGATTCCATTTGGTGCTCTCCAACACCCTCAGAGCCCTAGGAACCGGCCAAGCTTCCCTGAGGCCATTCCCGCCATCTTTGCACCTCCAGGCCAAAAACCCAGGGCCTGAGAAGCCTCCGGAGCCCTGCCCTCAACTCAGCCCTTCAGTGAGCCAATATCTGTGCTGGCAGATCCCACATGCCTTCTCCCTAAGACATAACCTTAATGCTAAGCCTAACCCTAATACTAACTCTAGCCCAGGTTGTGTGTTCAGGCATCCCTCCTCCATAGCCTGGTCCCCCAAACGGCCAGATGAGGGACCCCTGAGCTGCACCCCATAATTGCGCCTGATCCCAGGAGGAAACCCTGCCCTTTAGAAATGTGTTGAACCCGCAGAGCGGGAGAAACCTGCATGCCTCCCAAAGGCCACTGCCACTTCTGGCACACCCAAGGACCAGGAACCAGGACTCTCACAGTGCTACAGACTCGCGCCCTCAACTCAGGCATTGGGAAGCATCACCACAGCGCCATCAGATCGGGGCTGCCATGCCCTTACAACCCTAAACTAACCCTAGGTTGGGTGTCAGGCTTCTGTCCCCTGAGGACTGGACCCCTAGCCCTCCAGACTGGGGACCCTGGATTCCCAATGCAGGACTCTGGCTGCCACCCACGATGAAACTGGACCATATGATCCTGTGCAGTATGCTCCTGGCCACAGAATCCTCCATGCCCCCTAAAGCCACCCACGCCTTCCAAGAAATGCCACACCACAAACCCAGAGCCTGACAGGCCACCAGAGCAATGCCCTCAACTCAGCCCTCCGGAGAACCTGAGCCGCACTGGCAGGCCTGCCATTCTCCCAGGATGAAACCCTAACACTAGGTTGGGTGTTCAGGCATTGGACCCAGAGGCCTGACACCCAATTCCTCCCATGGGTTGAGCATCAGACTGTCGGCAGGACTCAGTTCTCAGCCAGGAGGAGACCTTTTCATTTGGTGTTCTCTCACACCCTCAGAGCAGTAGCAACCAGCCATTCTCCCTTGAGGCCATTCCCACCAGCTTTGCTCCTCCAGGCCAAGAACCCAGGGCCTGAGGAGCCTCCTGAGTCCTGCCCTCAACTCAGCCCTTGGGTGAGCCCGTATCTGTGCTAGCAGATCCGACATGCCCTGTCCCTAAGCCTAACACTAACCATAATACTAAACCTAGCCCAAGTTGTGTGTTCAGGCGTCCATACTCTGACTCCTGGTCCCCAAGGCCCCAGATGGGGGACCCGTGAGCGATACCCCATCATTGAACCTGACACCAGGAGGAAACCATGCTGTTTAGAATTGTGCTGAACCCACAGAGCGGGATAAATTTGAATGTCTCCCTGAGGCCACCCCACTTCCAGCGCCCCCAAAGACCAAGAACCAGGAGTCTCATGGTCCTGCAGACACACGCTCTGAACTCAAGCATTGGGATGGGCCACCACAGCGCCAGCAGATTGGGGCTGCAATGCCCCTACAACCTAACCCTCACAGCAGGACTCACCCTCTCAGCCAGAAGGTGACCTTTCATTTCGTGCTATCTAATGCCCTGAGAATTGTAGAAACTGGCATGCTCCCCTGAGGCGATTTCCAACATCTTTGCCCGTACAGCCCAAAACCCCAGTGCCCGAGGAGCCTCCTGAGTCCCACCCTCAACTCAGCCCTTGGGTGAGCTGATATCTGTGCTTGCATATCCGACATGCCTTGTCCCTAAGACATAACCTTAACCCTAATCCTAATACTAACCCTAGCCCAGGTTCGTGCTCAGGCATCATCCTCCCACAACTGGTCCTCAAAACCCCAGATAGGGGACCCCTGTGTTGCACCCCATAATTGCACATGATCCCAGCATGAACCGTGCCGTTTAGAAATGGGCTGAAGCCACAGAGCAGGAGAAGCCTGCAAGTCTCCCTGAGGCCAAAGCACTTCTGGACCCTCCCAAGGACCGGGAACCAGAGTCTCAATGTCCTGCAGACATAGCCTCAACTCAGGCATCAGGATGGGTCACCACAGCACCGGCAGATCGGGGTTACCATGCCCCAAAGACTTAACCATAATGCTAGGATGGGTGTTTATGCTTCGATCCACAGAGGCCTGGCTCCCTAGCCGTCCAGACTGGGGACCCTGTATTTGCAATGCTGGACTCCGGCTGCCACCCACAAGGAAAATGGCCCACATGGCCCTGTGCAGTACGCTCCTGGCCGGAGAAACCTCCATGCCCCCTAAAGACACCCACACCTTCCGAGGACCCACACACCACCGCCCAGTGCCTGATGGGCCACCAGAGCAATACCCTCAACTCATCCCTCCGGAGAGCCTGAGTCCGCACTGGCACCTCAGGCCTGCCATGCTCCCAGGACCAAACCCTAATACCCTAGCTCAGGTGGTCAGGCTCTGGACCCCAGAGGCCTGATACCCAATTCCATCCCAGTGGATAGGATCATCAGACTGATGGCAGGACTCAGCCTCTCAGCCAGGAGAATAAATGAAATAAACCATTTCATTTAGTGCTATCTAACACTCTCAGAGCCCTAGAAACCAGCATACTCCCCTGAGGCCATTCCCACCATCTTTACCTTCTAGGAAAAAAACCCAGGGCCTAAGGAGCCTCCTGAGTCCCGCCTTCAACTCAGCCCTTGGGTGAGCCCATATAAGTGTTACCAGATCCAACATGCCTTGTCCCTAAGACATAACCCTAACCCTAATCTTTTTATTTTTTTTAAGATTTTATTCATTTCTTTGACAGAGACAGATCAGAAGAAGGCACAGAGAGGACGAAGCACGCTCCCCGCTGAGCAGAGAGCCTGATGTGGGGCTCCATCCCAGGACCCTGAGATCATGACCTGAGCGGAAGGCAGAGGCTTTAACCAACTGAGCCACCCAGGCGCCCCACCTTAACACTAATCTTAACACTAACCCTAACCACAAAACCTAACCCTAACCTCTAAACCTAACATAACAACCTCGGAGCAGTAGAAACCATCATGCTCCCCAGAGGCGATTCCCACCTTCTTTACCCCTCCAGTCCAAAAATCCAGGGCCTGAGGAGACTCCTGAGTCCCGCCCTCAACACAGCCCTTGGGTGAGTCCATATCTGTGTTGGCAGATCTGACATGCCTTGTCCCTAAGACATACGCCTAACCCTAAGCCTAACCCTAAACCTTACCTCTAACCCTATCCCCTAACTCCTAACCCTAACCCTAACCCTAACCCTAAACCCTAACAACTAACCCTAACACTCTCCGAACCTCTATCCCTAACCCTAACCCTCCAGACTGGGGATTCCAAAGTCACAACACAGGACTCTGCCTGCCCTCCAGAAAGAAAAGTGCATGAGCACCTAAACACACCCGCCATTGGAAATGCCCCAGACATAATGCCAGGTTCTGCCACAACGCCAGAGGCATGTCATCCACTCAGCCCTGAGGGAGCCCGCCTCAACACAGCATATCAGCAGCATATCAGAACTGCCATGCCCCTAGGCCTTAACCCTAACCCTAGGTTGGGTGTACAGTCTTCCGTACCCAGAGGCCTAGCCCCCAAACCCGCCAGATTGTGGATGCATGAGACTCACTCTGGCAGTCTGGAGGCTGCCTATGCTGTTACAGTGCCATTTGGAGCTACTTAGACCTCAGAGCAAAAGATAACTTCATGCCCCCAAGGCAAGCCCCAGCATCTGAGCCCCTCCTGAACACAAACCCAGATTCACACTAGCCACCTATCACCGACCCTCAACTCAGGCCACCGGGGAGTCCGCCTCAGCACTGGCAGATTGGGCCTGTCGCACCCCAAGACCTCAACCTTAGTTTGAGTTTCCAGGCTTCCATCCCAAGATGCCTAGCCTCCAGGCCCCCTGGATTAAGGACCCCTGAGTGACATTGCAGCACTCCAACAGCCACGCAGGATGAAACCTTGCAGTTTGGAGCTGCTGAATACTCAGAGGGTGAGAAACCTTCAAGCCCCCGTAAAGCTATCCGCACAATTTGCGGCACCCCAGGCCAGAAAGCTGTTTTCTATGAAGCTACCGGACACATGCCCTCAACTCAGCCCTGAGGGGAGCCCATCTCAGCCCCGGCAGATTGGGCCCGCCATGACCCTAGACCCTAACCCTAACCCTAGGTGGGGTATACAGCCTTCCGTGCCCAGAGGCCTGTACCCCAAGCCCATCAGACTGGGGATGACTGAGACTCCCGCCAGCACTCCTCCAGCCTCCTACGGCAAAATGGTGCCATTTGGAACTGTGCAGGAACCTCAGAGCAGGAGAAAGCTGCATGCCCCCCAAGAACACCACTAGCTTCTTTGCCCCCACAAACACAAACACAGACCTCATTTCCTGCCTGATTCCCACCCTCCATTCGGCCTATCCAGGAGACCACCTCAATTGCAGCAGATCGGGCCTGCCATGTCCCTAAGCCTTAACCCTAACCCTAGTTTGGATTTTCAGGCTTCCATCCCAAGAGGCCTGGCCCCCACGCCCCCCAGATTAAGGACTTCTGAGCAACACCACAGGACACAGCCTGTCACACAAGTGGAAACCTTGTGGTTTGGAGCTGCAATGAACCCTCAGATGGGGAGAAACTTTCATGCCACCCTAAAGCCACCCCAATAATCAACAGCCACTCTGGCCATAGAGCTGGATTCCATCCCGCCACCAAATGCATACCCTCAACTCAGCCCATACGGGATCCCGCCTCAGCACTGGCAGATCGGGCCTGCCATTGCCCCTAGGCCCTAACCCTAACACAAGTTTGGGTGTTCAGTCTTCCATGCTGAGGGTCCAGGCAACAAAATCCCCTGGATTAAGGAATCTTGACATACACCTCAGGACTCCGCTTGCCACACAGTAGGAACCTGTGCCTTGGAGTTGTGCTGAACCCTCAGAGGGGGAGAAACTTGCCCCTCTAAAGGCACTCCCATCATCTGCACCCGTCCCCCCGGCCATAAACCAGATTCTGCTGAGCTGCCGGACGCATGCCATAAATTCAGACCCTAGGGCGCCCCACCTCAACATAAGCAGATCGGGCCACCATGCCCCTAGGCCCTTACCAGAACCCCTCTTTAGGTTTTCAGGCTTCCATCCCAGGGGGCCTGCCTCCCATGTCCCCCCAGATTAAGGTCTACTGAGCGCCACCACGGGACTCCACCTGGCACTCATGAGGAAAACTTGTGGTTTAGAGCTGCACTGAACACTCAGACGGGGAGAAACCTGCAAACCCCCGTAATGCCACCCCACCATGAGTCACCCCCATGGCCATAAAAACAGATTCTCCTGCGATGCCAGATCTATGCCCTCAACTCGACCCTTAGGGGAGCCTGCATCAGCACCGGCACATCGGACCTGCCATGCCCTTCGGCCCTAACCATAAACCGAGGTGGGGTGTACAGGCTTTCATGAACAGAGGCCTGTCCCCCAAGCCCGCCAGATTGGGCACCTCCGAGATTCATGCCAGTAGAGATTAAGGATTCCTCAGTGACACCCCAGGACTGCGTCTGCCACACAGGAGGAAACCATGCCATTTGGAGCTCTGCAGAACCCTCAGGGTAGGAGAAACCTGCATGCAACCCTGAGGTCACGCCCAGCTTCTGTGGCATCCCTGGACACAAACTCTGAGTCTGACATGCCACCTGATACCCACCCTGAAGTCAGCCCACCAGGGAGCCCACCTCAGCAGTAGCAGATTGAGCATGCCATGCCCCTACGCCCTTACCGTAGCTCTAGTTTCTGATTTCGGGCTTCCATCCCAAGAGGCCTGGCCCCCAAACTCCCCAGATTCAGGACCCCCCTGTAACAAGGCAGAAACCTGAATGCCATGCAGGGGGAAGCCATGACATTTGGAGCTCCAAAGTTTCCTCAGAGAGGGAGAAACCAGCATGCCCCTCTAAAGCCACCCCCACGATCAGCCGTCCCTCTGGCCAGAAACCCTGACTCTTCTGCATTGCAGGATGCATTTCCTCAACTCAATTCTGAGGGTATCTCACCTCTGTGTCAGCTGATCAGGCCTGTCCTGCCCAGCCCATTACCCTTAACCCTATGTTGCATTTTCAGGCTTCCTTCCCCAGGGGCCTATCCACCAAGCCCTCTAGATTGGTAAACTTGGAGCCACACTGTAGGAGTCCCACTGCAACCCAGCAGGAAACTTGTCCCTTTGGAGCTGTGCAGAACCCTCAGAGCCAGAGAAACCTGCATGACCCCATTAGGACTCCCCCACATTCTGCAGGCCCCTGGCCACAAACCCAGAGCCTGATTCACCACCTGACCCCCATTCTCAACTCAGCTCCTTGGGGAACTCACCTCAACACCAGCAGTTCGGGCCTGCCACGCCACTAGCGCAGCTCTGCTCATGGACACCACCAGCTCTAGGCAGACCTAGAACTCCCCTGTCTGCGGCAAAGCTCTGGGATCCCCCCTCCTTCTTCCCAATTTACACTGGCCCAGGCATTCATGAGAAAGGGGAAGGCTACCTCTTGAATGCTTAATACCTCCTTTCCTCTTCAGCCCTATTTCTCTCCACTTACCTTTGCACCTGGGCAAACTGAAAGTAACATATCAATGGAACATGTACATGCTCTGAGATCTAAATCTTTCATGGCAACTTTCTGAGGGCTCCTTATGCAATAGGAAACTAGTGTATCCTGCCAGAGAGTGTTTCATAATGAACAGCTACAGAACAGGAGAGCAAAAGTCATTCCAGTTTTACCTCAGTCTTCATGAAGTAGAACATGGTCTTCTTTTCTTCATTGACTTCAATTCCAATTCGTTTCCATGCAATGTTCATTCCTCTCCTTCAGGGGTAGGATTTTGTGATTCCTCACCTGCATAGAACACCCAGAGCTCATCACAACAAGTACTCTCCCTAATAGCTGTCACCCACTTAACCCTTCGCCCCACACCCCTGCCCCCTAGCAACCCTTGATTTTGCTCTAGGTTAGAGTCTGTTTCCTCATTGGCCTTTCTCTCCTCACTATGTTCATCTGTTTTCTTTCTGAAATTCCATAGAGGTCAAGATATAGGCTATTGGTCTTTTCTTACTGATTTTACTTAGCTAAATCCACTGTAGATCCATCCACATCCTTGCAGATGGTAAGATTTCATCCTTTTTGAACCTGGATCCTATTCCATTAAGAAGATGTGGGAGAATGAATACACATACACACACACACACACATATGATATATACGAGTGATATATATATATATCACTCATCAGTGAATGGACATTTGGTCTCCCTCCATTGTTTTACAATGGTTGAAAATGCTGCTGTAAATATCACGGTGCTTATACCCCACTGAATGTGCATTTTTGTGCCCTTTAGGGAAATAACTAGGAGGGCAATTGCTGGATCCTACTGTTGTTCAGTTCTTAGCTTTTGGAGGACAGACTGTATTCTTTCCAAGAGTGGCTGCAACAACACGCAGGCCCACCAACAATGTAGGAGGGTCCCGGATTTGGGTTGTTTTTTTTTTTTAGATTTTATTTATTTATTTGACAGAGGTCACAAGTAGGCAGAGAGGCAGGCAGAGAGAGAGGACGAAGCAGAGTCCCCGCTGAGCAGAGAGCCCAATGCGGGGCTCAATCTCAGGACCCTGAGACCATGACCTGAGCCGAAGGCAGTGGCTTAACCCACTGAGCCACACAGGTGCCCCCGAGGGTTCCACTTTAAACAGAACATTCCCTGCCAGCAATTTCCTAAGGAGGAAATATAAAACCTGTGGGAAAACCTGACTCACTGAGCATCAGGAAAGCAGCCACAGAAATTCAGCCCAGGGTTCCTGACACCAAGTCCCTTGAAGCCAACAGAGTGCCTTTATCCAGGGAAATTCCCAAAGACTCTCCTTCTGACTTCACTACCCATGAAACTGCAGAGAAAATACAGCATGTCCAACCATATATAGCCGTTTGAGTGAACCTAGGAAGACAAGCATCCCTTTTAAATTGTCCAAGACTCCTTGGAATCATTTTGAATTTTCCCTCTGCCCTCATTGGAACTCTTTGGATTCAAAGACGAATCCATTAGGATACATCACCTTGGACAAAGAAGAAGCCATCATCCAAGTCTCTATCTGACCACAAACAGCCACCTCACTCTAGATGCCAGCCGTTCCACCAGAGTCTAGGCCCAGTGGAGTAAACACTGTTCGGTGAAGGAATACTTTCTATGTTCAAAAGGCACACCAAGTCAATCTCACATTCCCTTTCGAATCCAAGGGATTTCCTAGGAAAGAGATGTTCCAAATACCTTTGTAAGCCAGAAATAAAGAGAGAAAATGAGATCCCTGCCAGGTGCTCCCTGCAGAGAAACTCAGGAGCTCTGGCACCCGCACGAGATTGCTTACAGCTGGTTCAGGGTGCCATTTGTGAGCTCCACTGGAGACAAGAGAAAAGCCCAGGAAATTTGGGGTGAAAGGGAATTTTTACCTGCCATCCTGGCATGGATGTGACATTGTGACCCACGGGCCTGCTGTTTTCTCTGAACACTGACGTCCTGGGACAAGCTGCATGACTGACTCAGACGCTGACTTCCAAACTTCAGGTCTCATGGAGCCAGAGTTAAGAAGGGTTGTCAGGTGCAGATAAGCAGGCGTCTCCCACCTAAAGCCTGCACACCTGCTCTGATTCCTGGGAGAAGGAGAGACACAGGCTTGTTTCTTAACTGGTCATTCACTTCCCTCTCAAGCTGGCCAATGCCCTTGTCCTTTTTGGAGAAACAAACATACTTTTCCAAACAAACACTCAGCTCCTCGGTTCCAAATGCACCATGAGTCGGGTTTGGTTCCCCTGGCTCCAGAGCCCAACTGGGAGGACCCTCCTGAACCATCCTGACAGCACATTACCAGCAAACCTGGGGAAAGAGGGCACAATGCTGAGTGGGGGACAGGCTCCATCAATTCTTACCACCACCCTTGAGCCTGGAGAAACAGAGACTATACAGCTCACCACTCCGTCCTGTAAAAACAAGCTGTAGTGCCTCACGTTTCAGGGTCTCTCACCGGGCACCTCCGCCCTGCCTTCAGAGCCAGCAAGCTGCACTGACTCCTCTTCAGGTGTGTTTCCCATGGCAGCTCGCCGCTGCCTCCAGTGGTGGCAAGCAGCATCGCCATGCCTTCCAGGGTATCTCACACCACTGCTCACCACTCCCTCCAGTGGCGTGAACTGGCACTGCCGGGCCTTCCATAGACTCATTTTTTTTTTTATTTGTTTATTTACAGCATAACAGTGTTCATTGTTTTGGCATCACACCCAGTGCTCCATGCAGTACGTGCCCTCCCTATTAACCACCACCTGATTCCTCAAACTCCCACCCCACCCTGCCCCTCCAAAACCCTCTGGTTGTTTTTCAGAGTCCATAGTCTCTCATGGTTCATCTCCCCTTCCAGTTTCTCTCAACTCCCTCTCCTCTCCATCTCCCTATGTCCTCCGTGTTATTTGCTATGCTCCACAAATAAGTGAGACCATATGATACATGACTCTCTCTCTGCTTGACTTATTTCGCTCAGCATAATTTCTTCCAGTCCCGTCCATGTTGCTACAAAAGTTGGGTATTCATCCTTTCTGATGGAGGCATAATACTCCATGGCGTATATGTACCACATCTTCCTTATCCATTCATCCGTTGAAGGGCATCTTGGTTCTTTCCACAGTTTGGTGAGCATAGCCATTGCTACAATAAACATTGGGGTACAGATGGCCCTTCTTTTCACTCCATCTGTATCTTTGGGGTAAATACCCAGCAGTGCAATTGCAGGGTCATAGGGAAGCTCTATTCTTAATTTCTTGAGGAATCTCCACACTGTTCTCCAAAGTGGCTGCACCAACTTGCATTCCCACCAACAGTGTAAGAGGGTTCCCCTTTCTCCACATCCTCTCCAACAATCGTTGTTTCCTGTCTTGCTCATTTTGGCCATTCTAACTGGTGTCAGGTGGTATCTCAATGTGGTTTTAATTTGAATCTCCCTGATGGCTAGTGATGATGAACATTTTTTCATGTGTCTGATAGCCATTTGTAGGTCTTCGTTGGAGAAGTGTCTGTTCATATCTTCTGCCCATTTTTGGATATGATTATCTGTTTTGTGTGTGTTGAGTTTGAGAAGTTCTTTCTAGATCCTGGATATCAACCTTTTGTCTGTACTGTCATTTGCAAATATCTTCTCCCATTCCGTGGGTTGCCTTTTTGTTTGGTGGACTGTTTCCTTTGCTGTGCAGAAGCTTTTGATCTTGATGAAGTGCCAAAAGTTCATTTTTGCTTTTGTTTCCTTGGCCTTTGGAGACATATCTTGAAAGAAGTTGCTGTGGCTGATATCGAAGAGGTTACTGCCTATGTTCTCCTCTAGGATTCTGATGGATTCCTGTCTCATGATGAGGTCTTTTATCCATTTCGAGTGTAAGAGAATGGTTGAGTTTCATTATTCTACATATAGCTGTCCAGTTTTCCCAGCACCATTGATTGAAGAGACTGTCTTTTTTTCCATTGAATATTTTTTCCTGTTTTGTCGAAGATTATTTCACCGTGGAGTTGAGGGTCCATATCTGGGCTCTCCACTCTGTTCCACTGGTCTATGTGTCTGTTTTTATGCCAGGACCACGCTGTCTTGGTGATCGCAGCTTTGTAGTAAAGCTTGAAATCGGGTAACGTGATGCCGCCAGTTTTGTTTTTGTTTTTCAACATTTCCTTAGCAATTCGGGGTCTCTTCTGATTCCATACAAATTTTAGGATTATTGGCTCCAGCTCTTTGAAAAATACCGGTGGAATTTTGATCGGAATGGCATTAAAAGCATAGATTGCTCTAGGCAGTATAAACATTTTAACAATGTTTATTCTTCCAATCCAAGAGCATGGAATTGTCTTCCATCTTTTTGGGTCTTCTTCAATTTCTTTCATGAGTGTTCTGTAGTTCCTCGAGTACAGGTCCTTTACCTCTTTGGTTAGGTTTATTCCCAGATATCTTATGGTTCTTGGTGCTCTAGTAAATGGAATCGATTCTCTAATTTCCCTTTCTGTATTTTCATTGTTAGTGTATAAGAAAGCCACTGATTTCTGTACATTGACTTTGTATCCTGCCACGTTACTGAATTGCTGTATGAGTCTAGTAGTTTGGGGGTGGAGTCTTTGGGGTTTTCCATATAAAAAATCATGTCATCTGCGAAGAGAGAGAGTTTGACTTCTTCCTTGCCAATTTGGATACCTTTTATTTCTCTTTGTTGTCTGATTGCCGTTGCTAGGACTTCTAATACTATGTTGAACAAGAGTGGTGAGAGTGGGCATCCAAGCCCATTAGAATAACGTCAGACCTTTTCACAGAGACCTGGCAAGCCAGGAAGGGCTGGCAAAATATATTCAGAGTACTAAATGAGAAGAACATGCAACCAAGAATACTCTATCCGGCAAGACTGACATTTAAAATGGATGGAGAGATAAAGAGTTTCCAAGACTGGCAAGGCTTAAAAGACTATGCAACCACCAAGCCGACACTGCAGGAAATATTAAGCGGGGTCCTATAAAAGAGAAAAAATCCTAAGAATATCATTGAACAGAAATATAGAAACAATCTACAGACAGAAAGGCTTCAAAGGCAACATGACATGAATCAAAACCTATCTCTCAATAATCACTCTCAATGTGAATGGCCTAAATGCGCCCATAAAACGACACAGGGTTGCAGATTGGATAAAACGACAGGACCCATCCATATGTTGTCTACAAGAGACCCATTTTGAACCTAAGGATACACCCAGACTGAAAGTGAACGGATGGAGAAGCATCTTTCATGCCAATGGGCCTCAAAAGAAGGCCGGGGTAGCGATTCTCATATCAGATAAATTAGATTTTAAACTAAAGACTGTAGTCAGAGATACAGAAGGACACTCCATAATTCTTAAAGGGACTATCCGCCAAGATGATCTAACAATTGTGAATATCTATGCCCCCAATATGGGAGCTCCCAATTCCATAAGAAAACTATTAATCAAGATAAAGAGTCATATTGATATGAATACAATAATAGTAGGAGATCTTCATATGCCTCTCTCAGAAATAGACAGATCATCGAAGCAGAAAATTAAAAAAGAAATAAGAGCATTGAATGAAACATTGGACCAGACGGACCTCATAGACATATACAGAACATTCCACCCTAAAAGAACAGAATGCACATTCTTCTCAAGTGCACATGGAACCTTCTCCAGAATAGACCACATACTGCGTCACAAGGATTGAGGATGCCTGATACTCATGCTGGGAATCTGCCTGCCACGCAGGGCACCGCTGTGCTGTTTGGAGCTGCGCTGAACCCTCAGAGCTGGAGAAACTTCCATGCACCCCTGAAGTCACCCCCAGGTTATGCGAATGTCTGGACACACACCCAGAGGCTAATGCCCCGTCTGACACCCGAACTCAACTCAGCGCACCAGGGCACCTGCCTCTGCACTGGCATATCAGGTCTACCATGGCCCTAGGCCTTAACCCTATCCCTAATTTTGGTTTTCAGGTATCATCCCCAAGAGTCCTGACCCCAAGACCCCAAGATTAAAGAATCCTGAGTGACACCTCAGGACTCTGTCCACCATGCAGGAGGAAACCATGCTGTTTGGAGCTGTGTCGAATCCTCAGAGCGGGAGAAACCTGCACGGTTCACCTGAGGCTATCCCCCACCCTCTGCGCACTATTGGGCCACAAATGTGGAGGCTGGCACTCAGCCTGCCTACCACCCAGGAGGAAACCGTGCCATTTGAAACTGAGTAGAACACTCAGAGTGGGAGAAACTGCATGCCTCCCTGAGCACAACCCCCTCCTTCAGCGGTCCCCTGACCACAAACCTGGACCCTCTCATGCCACCGGACCTCTGCCCTCAATTCATCCCCCTGGGATCCCTTCTCAGTGCCAGCAAATTGGGCCTGCCATGCCCCTGACCCTAACCTTAAGCCTAGGTTGCATTTTCAGTCTTCATCCCCAGAGGCTGGTCCCCCAATTCCTCCATATTTGGACCCCTGAGCCACAACCCAGTGCTCTGTCTGCCACCCGGGAGGAAACCGTTCTGTTTGGAGCTGCACAGAACCATCGGAACGGGAGAAATCTTCATGCTCCCTGAAGCCACCTCCACCTTCGGCCACCCCCCAGGCACAAACCCAGATCGTAATGCACCACCTGACCATGGCCCTCAACTCAGTACCCCAGACATCTAGCCTCGGCACCAGCAGATCAGGCCAGCCATGCCCCTGTGCTCTTTTCCAAGCCCTAGGTTGTGTTTTCAGTCTTCTGTCCTCTGATGATTGACACCAAAGCTCCGCTGATGGGTTACACCTGAACTATACCAGAATATTTCTTGGCCCCCTGAGGCTATCCCACTTTCAGCACCCCCCGTTCACACCTGGATCTTAACACTCACACTGACCCACGTCCTCAACTCTGCTCCCCAGGTCACTCCTCTCAGGGTGGCCTATTGAGACTGACATGACCCTCAGCCCTAACCAAAACTTAGGTACATTTTCTGTCTTGTGTCCCAAGAATACAGGTACCAAAGCCCCACATATGTGGGACCCCTGAGAAATGCCAGAGGACTCTGTCTTCAACCCAGAAGGAAACAGTAGAATTGGAACTCTGCCAAGGACTGAGAGCAGGAGAAATCTGCCTTTCCCCCCATGGCCACCAACCCGGAGCCTGACTCAGACTGACCCATGTTCTCTACTCAGCCCCCGTGAGAGCTCTGCACAGCACCAGCAAATCAGGCCTGTCATGTTGCTGGGACCTAGCCCTAACCCTAGGTTGGGGTTTCATGCTCTGTCCCCAGAGGACTGGCACCCAAGTCCCACGGATGGGGACCCCTGAGCAAGATTTGAGATCTCTGCCTGCCACCCAGAAGGAAACCATACCATTTGGGACTCTGCAAAGGATTCTGAGCAGGAGAAATCTGCCACGCACCACTGAGTTCACCCAGAGTCAGCAGCTGGACACAAACCTGAACCTGACACTTACTCTATCCATCCCTCTGTACTCAGCCCTCTGGATAGCTTGCCACACCACCATCAGATTGGGCCTGCCATGCTCCTAACCCCTAACTGAAGCTTAGTTTGTGTTCTGAGCATTCAATTCCTAGGGGTCTGGCTCCCTACCCCACGGACTGGGGTCACCTTAGCCATACCACAGGAGGAAAGCGTGCCATGTAGACCTCTAGAAAGTATTCAAAGCAGGATAAAATGCCTGCCCATCTGAGCCTATACCAGCAAACCCCCAATTTCAGTGGCCTCTAGGTCACAAACCCTGTGCCTGACCAGAACCAGAACACTCATCCTTCATTCCAGCCTCTAGGAACCACACACACTGTCAGCTGTTTGGGCCTGCAATGTCCTTTGGCCCTAACTCTATCCCTAGCTTGGGTTCTCATGTCTCCGTCCCATAAGGGTGGGCTCCAAAGCCCTAGGATTTGGGGATGCCTGAGCAATACCACAGGACTCAGCCTCACACCCAGATGGAAATCTTTCCATAATGGACTCCAGTAAGTATATAGGTCAGTATAAATATGAAGGCCCATCTGTTTCCATCCCAGTGAACTCCCACATTCAAGGGCTCATGGATTGAAACCCTGAGCCGGACACTCACCCTGACCCATGTCCTCAACTCAGCCCTCCAGGACGCTCACCACACGGTTGGCAATTCAGACCTTCCATTTTCCTAGGTCCTAACCCTAACCCTATTTGGAGTTCTGAGAGGTCCATCTGTAGAGGCCTGGATCCCAAGCCCCGGGTATTGGGAACACTTTAGCAAAACCAGAGGATCAGCCCGCCACACAAAAGGAAACTCCTTTTTTTACTCCAGACTGGATTCAGAGCATGAGACATCTGAATGCAAACCTGAGACAATGTCAGTGAACCTACACTTCCATCCACGCTCTGAAGACAATCCCTGAGCTTGATACACACCCTAAATCTCCATTGTATCTCAGACCTTGTGAAAATCTCCAAAGTTCTGGCTGATTGTATCTTCTAGGCTTCTGGGCCTTAATCCAACGGAAGGTCTAGACATGGGCGAAAATATGAACAGATATTTCTCCAATGATGACACGCATGTGACCAACAGATATATACATAAATGTTCTATATCACATGGCTTCTGGGAAATGCAAATCTAAACCACATTGAGGTGTCCTATCACACCAGGCAGAATGTCTAAAGTTAACAGGACATGAAACCACAAATATTGGTGAGGATGCAGAGAATGGAGAACCCTCCTACACTCCTGGTTGGAATGCAGACTGTTATATCCACTCTGGAAAACAGTACGGGGTTTCCTCAAGAAGTTAAAAGTAAAGTTACCCTAAAACACAGCAATTTCACTACAGGGCTTTTACCACAAAAATAGAGATGTAGGGGAAAGAACTGGCACCTGCACCCCAGTGTTCATCGCAACAATATCCACTCTAGATAAACTATGGAAAGAACCCAGATATCTATGGACAGAGGAATGGATAAAGAAGATGTGGTTCATATATTCAATGGAATATTCCTCAGCCATCAGAAAGGATGAATACTTACCATCACATCAACCTGGATGGGTCTGGAAGATATTATGCTGAGTAAAATATGTCCATGAAAGAAACACAATTATCATAGGGTTTCACTCATATGTGAAATATCAGAAACAGGGCAGAGAACCGTAGGCAAAGGAAGGGGAAACAGAATGGGAAGTCATCAGAGATGGGGAAAAAACCATGACAGACTCTTAACTATAGCAACCAACTGAGGGTTGCTGGATGGGGGGTGGGGGGGTAACTGGGGTGATGGGCATTAAGGAGGGCACGTGATGCAATACACATCTGATATATTATTTAACACTACATCTGAAAATAATGATGTATGATAAGTTGGCTCATTGAATTCAAATAAAAAATGAAAGAACTCAAATAAACTACCCTAACAATTTGTATGGAATCACAAAAGATACTGAACAACCAGCACAATGTTATGAAGAAAAACAAAGCTGGAGGCGTCACAATTCCATATTTCAAATTATACTACAAAGCTGCGTTCATCCTCACAGTATGGGACTGGCAAAAAAAAAAAAATACACACAGTGACCAAGGAAACGGAATAGAAGCTCAGACATCAGCCCACAATCACGTGCCCAATTAATCTTCTGCAAAAGAGGCAAAACTATTAAAAGGGAAAAGGACAGTTTCTACAACAAATGGTGTTGGGAAAACTGAACAGCTATGCACAAAACAATGAAATTAGACTGCTTTCTTACACCATATGGACAAATAAACTCAAAACAGTTTCAAGACCTCAATGTGAGACCTTAAATCATAAAAATCCTACAAGAGGGCACAGACAGTAACTTCTCTGACATGAACCATACATTTAATAGACATGCCTCCTAAGGCAAAGGAAACAAAAGCAAAAATAAACTACTAGAGCTCCATCAATATAAAAACTTACCGCACAGCAGAACAGCAATGAAAATGTAATAAATAGAATACAACATACTTAATAGGAGAAGATGTTTGCAAATATCATGTGCAATAAAGGGGTAGTGTCCAAAATATGTAGAACTGATACAACGCAACAACCAAAAAACAAAAAATCCAATTAAAAAATAGACAGAAGACATGAACAGACATTGCTCCAAAGAAGACATACAGATGGCCAACAGTCACGTGAGAAGATGTTCACATCAGCCATCAACAGGAAAATCCAAATGAAAAGGTCCATGAGATATTACCTCATACTATCAGAATGGCTAACAGCACCAGCACAAGAAAACAAATGTTGGGAGGATGTGGGTAAAAGGGAACCCTCTTGCACTGTGGTGGGAATGCTAGCTGCTGCAGTCCCTGTGGAAAACAGTATCACTGTTCTTCAAAACGTTAAATATTAGAACTACCTTATAATCCAGCAATCACACTACCGGGTGATTACCCGACGAATATGAGAACAGTAACTCAAAAGGATACATGTGCCCCTATGATTCTTGCAACATTAATTACAATATTACAATATGGAAACAATCCAAGTATTTCTTGATAACTTGATAAATGAGATGATAAATGTATACACACACACACACAGTGCGAAATTACTCAGCCATAAAAAATCTTGCCATTTGCAGACACATGGATGGAGCTAGAGAATACTATCCTAAGTGAAATCAGTCAGTCAGAGAAAGACAAAGGCCTTTGGATGTCACTCTTCCATGGAATTTAGGAAACAAACATACATAAATAAAGGAGAAAGAAGATACAAAACAAAAACCGACTCTGTGGTTACCAGAGTGGAAGTGGATGGAGGGATGAGTGATATAGATGACGGGGACTAAGAGTACAATTTTCTTTTTTTTATTTGTTTATTTTCAGCATAACAGTGTTCACTGTTTTTGCACCACACCCAGTGCTCCATGCAGTACGTGCCCTCCCTATTACCCACCACCTGGTTCCCCAACCTCCCAACCCCCGCCCTTCCAAAACACTCAGGTTGTTTTTCAGAGTCCATAGTCTCTCATGGTTCATCTCCCCTTCCAGGTTCCCTCAACTCCCTCTCCTCTCCATCTCCCCATGTCCTCCGTGTTCTTTGTTATGCTCCACAAATAAGGGAGACCATATGATATTTGACTCTCTCTGCTTGACTTATTTCACTCAGCATAATCTCTTCGAGTCCCTTCCATGTCGCTACAAAAGTTGGGTATTCATCCTTTCTGATGGAGCCATAATACTCCATTGTGTATATGTATCACATCTTCCTTATCCATTCATCCGTTGAAGGGCATCTTGGTTCTTTCCACAGTTTAGCGACCGTGGCCATTGCTGCAATAAACATTGGGGTACAGATGGCTCTTCTTTTCACTCCATCTGTATCTTTGGGGTAAATACCCATCAGTGTAATTGCAGGGTCATAGGGAAGCTCTATTTTTAATTTCTTGAATCATCTGCACACTGTTCTCCAAAGTGGCTGCACTAAATTGCAGTCTCACCAACAGTGTAAAAGGGTTCCACTTTCTCGACATCCTCTCCAACAAACGTTATTTCCTGTCTTCCTAATTTTGGACATTCTAACTGGTGTCAGGTGGTATCTCAATGTAGTTTTAATTAGAATCTCCCTGATGGCGAGGCAGACGCCTCCCTCTCCACAGATTCTGGGGGTCTCACCTTGGCGGGGGCAGCTGGGGCCGGGCCTGCCACGAAATCCGGGCCCGGACCCAGGCCTGCTTGTTCAGCCTTCCATTGCCAGGGGCCTGTACCTAGGGCCTCACCCCGGGAATCCTGAGTCCCGGGCCACAAGTCCGCCACAGTCCCAGAGACAATGGTGCCTTTCGAGGCTGCGTCCCAGCCGAGTGAGAGATCAATTCGTTCCCCCACAGAGGCCAGACCGCTCCAAGTGCGCCCCGGGGGCCTACCAGGGCGAAGGCGGACGCCCGGCCACAGCCCCTCCATCAACTCTGCTCAGGGAAAACTCCCCGGCGCCGGGACCGCCGACTGCGCCCCATCGTCACGGCTCATTGTCAGGGTGGCCGCGAAATGCCCCAAGAGAAAAAGGGCCCTGGGCCACACGGAACTGGGCGGTCACCAGGGCTGCCGAAAGCCGGCCAATTCTCACGAGCGTTCTGACCAAATCGATCCCGATTTGGGCAAAACGCTCGTGAGAATTGGCCGGAAAACAGGCGGCAAACACACTTTGGGCACAACAGGGCCGCAGGGCCACCCCACTAGGCCCTGCCCGGGATCGCGTGTCGTCGCGATCCGGTACCGCCAGGAGGAGCTCCGGGATGTGGGCCCCGGGGAGGCCGACGCCTCCCGCTCCTCAGCCTCCGGGGGTCCCCTCCTTGGCGGGGGCAGCTCGGGACGGGCCGGACCCGAAAGCCGGGCCCGGGCCCAGGCCTGCTTGCTCAGCCTTCCGTTGCCAGGGGCCTGAGCCTGGGGGCCTCCGCATGGGGAACCCTGAGTCCCGCGCCACGAGTCCCCCCGACCGTCCCAGCGACAACGGCACCTTTCGCGGCTTCGTCCCAGACGTGGAGTGAGAGATCACTCCGTTCCCCCACAGAGGCCAGCCCCCTCCATGGGCGCCCTGGCCGCCCGCCACGGCGGAGGCGGACGCCCGGCCACGGCGCCTCCATCCACTCTCCTCGGGGAAACCTCCCAGGCGCCGGGGCCGCCGGCCGCGCCCCATCGTCGCGGCTCGTTTTCCGGGTGGCCGCGCCATGCCCCGAGCGAGAAAGGGCCCTGCTCCACGCGGAACTGGGCGCTGACCAGGGCTGCCCAACGCCGGCCAATTCTCACGAGGGTTCTGCCCAAATCGATCCCGATTTGGGCAGAACGCTCGTGAGAATTGGCTGGAAAACGCCCGGCGAACACACTTCGGACACCACAGGGCCGCAGGGCGGCCCCCCCCGGGGCCCTCTCCGTGATCGCGGGTCGTCGCGTTCCGGCACCGCCAGGAGGAGCACCGGGAGGCGTGCCCCGGGGAGGCCGATGCCTCCCGCTCCTCAGCCTCCGGGGGTCCCCTCCCTGGCGCCGGCAGCTGGGGCCGGGCCAGCCCCGAAAGCCTGGCCCGGGCCGGGCCTGCTTGCTCAGCCTTCCGTTGCCAGGGGCCTGAGCCTGGGGGCCTCCCCATGGGGAACCCTGAGTCCCGCGCCACGAGTCCCCCGACTGTCCCGGCGACAACGGCACCTTTCGCGGCTTCGTCCTAGCCGCGGAGTGAGAGACCAGTCCGTTTCCCCACAGAGGCCAGCCCCCTCCAGGGGCGCCCCGGCCGCCCGCCACGGCGGAGGCGGACGCCCGGCCACGGCGCCTCCATCCACTCTGCTCGGGGAAAACTCCCCGGCGCCGCGGCTGCCGGCCGCGCCCCATCGTCGCGGCTCGTTTTCCGGGTGGCCGCGCCATGCCCCGAGCGAGAAGGGCCCTGCTGCACGCGGAACTGGGCGCTGACCAGGGCTGCCCAACGCCGGCCAATTCTCACGAGCGTTCTGCCCAAATCGATCCCTATTTGGCAGAACGCTCGTGAGAATTGGCCGGAAAACGCCCGGCGAACACACTTCGGGCACCACAGGGCCGCAGGGCGGCCCCCCCCGGAGCCCTGTCCGGGATCGCCTGTCGTCGCGTTCCGGCACCGCCAGGAGGAGCTCCGGGAGGCGTGCCCCGGGGAGGCCGACGCCTCCCGCTCCTCAGCCTCCGGGGGTCCCCTCCCTGGCGCCGGCAGCTGGGGCCGGGCCAGCCCCGAAAGCCGGGCCCGGGCCCGGGCCTGCTTGCTCAGCCTTCCGTTGCCAGGGGCCTGAGCCTGGGGGCCTCCCCATGGGGAACTCTGAGTCCCGCGCCACGAGTCCCCCGACCGTCCCGGCAACAACGGCACCATTCGCGGCTTCGTCCTAGCCGCGGAGTGAGAGACCAGTCCGATTCCCCACAGAGGCCAGCCCCCTCCAGGGGCGCCCCGGCCGCCCGCCACGGCGGAGGCGGACGCCCGGCCACGGCGCCTCCATCCACTTTGCTTGGGGAAAACTACCCGGCGCCGCGGCTGCCGGCCGCTTCCCATCGTCGTGGCTCGTTTTCTGGGTGGCCGCGCCATGCCCTGAGCGAGAAAGGGCTCTGCTGCACGCGGAACTGGGCGCTGACTAGGGCTGCCCAACGCCGGCCAATTCTCACGAGCGTTCTGCCCAAATCGATCCCGATTTGGGCAGAACGCTCGTGAGAATTGGCCGGAAAACGCCCGGCGAACACACTTCGGGCACCACAGGGCCGCAGGGCGGCCCCCCCGGGGCCCTGTCCGGGATCGCGGGTCGTCGCGGTCCGGCACCTCCAGGAGGAGCTCCGGGAGGCGTGCCCCGGGGAGGCCGACGCCTCCCGCTCCTCAGCCTCCGGGGGTCCCGTGCCTGGCGCCGGCAGCTGGGGCCGGGCCAGCCCCGAAAGCCGGGCCCGGGCCCTGGCCTGCTTGCTCAGCCTTCCGTTGCCAGGGGCCTGAGCCTGGGGGCCTCCCCATGGGGAACCCTGAGTCCCGCGCCACGAGTCCCCCGACCGTCCCGGCGACAACGGCACCTTTCGCGGCTTCGTCCTAGCCGCGGAGTGAGAGACCAGTCCGTTTCCCCACAGAGTCCAGCCCCCTCCAGGGGCACCCCGGCCGCCCGCCACACCGGAGGCGGACGCTCGGCCACGGCGCCTCCATCCATTCTACTTGGGGAAAACTCCCCGGCGCCGCGGCTACCGGCCGCGCCCCATCGTCACGGCTCGTTTTCTGGGTGGCCGCGCCATGCCCCGAGCGAGAAGGGCCCTGCTGCACGCGGAACTGGGCGCTGACCAGGGCTGCCCAACGCCGGCCAATTCTCATGAGCGTTCTGCCCAAATCGATCCCGATTTGGGCAGAACGCTCGTGAGAATTGGCTGGAAAACGCCCGGCGAACACACTTCGGGCACCACAGTGCCACAGGGCGGCCCCCCCCGGGGCCCTGTCCGGGATCGCGGGTCGTCGCGTTCCGGCACCGCCAGGAGGAGGTCCGGGAGGAGTGCCCCGGGGAGGCCGACGCCTCCCGCTCCTCAGCCTCCGGGGGTCCCCTCCCTGGCGCCGGCAGCTGGGGCCGGGCCAGCCCCGAAAGCCGGGCCCGGGCCCGGGCCTGCTTGCTCAGCCTTCCGTTGCCAGGGGCCTGAGCCTGGGGGCCTCCACATGGGGAACCCTGAGTCCCGCGCCACGAGTCCCCCGACCGTCCCGGCGACAACGGCACCTTTCGCGGCTTCGTCCTAGCCGCGGAGTGAGAGACCAGTCCGTTTCCCCACAGAGGCCAGCCCCCTCCAGGGGCGCCCAGGCGGCACGCCACGGCGGAGGCGGACGCCCGGCCACGGCGCCTCCATCCACTCTGCTCGGGGAAAACTCCCCGGCGCCGCGGCTGCCGGCCGCGCCCCATCGTCGCGGCTCATTTTCCGGGTGGCCGCGCCATGCCCCGAGCGAGAAGGGCCCTGCTGCACGCGGAACTGGGCGCTGACCAGGGCTGCCCAACGCCGGCCAATTCTCACGAGCGTTCTGCCCAAATCGATCCCGATTTGGGCAGAACGCTCGTGAGAATTGGCCGGAAAACGCCCGGCGAACACACTTCGGGCACCACAGGGCCGCAGGGCGGCCCCCCCCGGAGCCCTGTCCGGGATCGCGGGTCTTCGCGTTCCAGCACCGCCAGGAGGAGCTCCGGGAGGCGTGCCCCGGGGAGGCTGACGCCTCCCGCTCCTCAGCCTCCGGGGGTCGCCTCCCTGGCGCCGGCACCTGGGGCCGGGCCAGCCCCGAAAGCCGGGCCCGGGCCCGGTCCTGCTTGCTCAGCCTTCCGTTGCCAGGGGCCTGAGCCTGGGGGCCTCCCCATGGGGAACCCTGAGTCCCGTGCCACGAGTCCCCCGACCGTCCCGGCGACAACGGCACCTTTCGCGGCTTCGTCCTAGCCGCGGAGTGAGAGACCATTCCGTTTCCCCACAGAGGCCAGCCCCATCCAGGGGCGCACCGGCCGCCCGCCACGGCGGAGGCGGACGCCCTGCCACGGCGCCTCCATCAACTCTGCTCGGGGAAAACTGCCCGGCGCCGCGGCTGCCGGCCACGCCCCATCGTCGCGGCTCGTTTTCCGGGTGGCCGCGCCATGCCCCGAGCGAGAAAGGGCCCTGCTCCACGCGGAACTGGGCGCTGACAAGGGCTGCCCAACGCCGGCCAATTCTCATGAGGGTTCTGCCCAAATCGATCCCGATTTGGGCAGAACGCTCGTGAGAATTGGCTGGAAAACGCCCGGCGAACACACTTCGGACACCACAGGGCCGCAGGGCGGCCCCCCCCGGGGCCCTCTCCGTGATCGCGGGTCGTCGCGTTCCGGCACTGCCAGGAGGAGCTCCGGAGGGCGTGCCCCGGGGAGGCCGATGCCTCCCGCTCCTCAGCCTCCGGGGGTCCCCTCCCTGGCGCCGGCAGCTGGGGCCGGGCCAGCCCCGAAAGCCGGGCCCGGGCCCGGGCCTGCTTGCTCAGCCTTCCGTTGCCAGGGGCCTGAGCCTGGGGGCCTCCCCATGGGGAACCCTGAGTCCCGCGACACGTGTCCCCCGACCGTCCCGGCGACAACGGCACCTTTCGCGGCTTCGTCCTAGCCGCGGAGTGAGAGACCAGTCCGTTTCCCCACAGAGGACAGCCCCCTCCAGGGGCGCCCAGGCGGCACGCCACGGCGGAGGCGGACGCCCGGCCACGGCGCCTCCATCCACTCTGCTCGGGGAAAACTCCCCGGCGCCGCGGCTGCCGGCCGCGCCCCATCGTCGTGGCTCATTTTCCGGGTGGCCGCGCCATGCCCCGAGCGAGAAGGGCCCTGCTGCACGCGGAACTGGGCGCTGACCAGGGCTGCCCAACGCCGGCCAATTCTCACGAGCGTTCTGCCCAAATCGATCCCGATTTGGGCAGAACGCTCGTGAGAATTGGCCGGAAAACGCCCGGCGAACACACTTCGGGCACCACAGGGCCGCAGGGCGGCCACGCCCGGAGCCCTGTCCGGGATCGCAGGTCTTCGCGTTCCGGCACCGCCAGGAGGAGCTCCGGGAGGCGTGCCCCGGGGAGGCTGACGCCTCCCGCTCCTCAGCCTCCGGGGGTCGCCTCCCTGGCGCCGGCACCTGGGGCCGGGCCAGCCCCGAAAGCCGGGCCCGGGCCCGGTCCTGCTTGCTCAGCCTTCCGTTGCCAGGGGCCTGAGCCTGGGGGCCTCCCCATGGGGAACCCTGAGTCCCGCGCCACGAGTCCCCCGACCGTCCCGGCGACAACGGCACCTTTCGCGGCTTCGTCCTAGCCGCGGAGTGAGAGACCAGTCCGTTTCCCCACTGAGGCCAGCCCCGTCCAGGGGCGCCCCGGCCGCCCGCCACGGCGGAGGCGGACGCCCGGCCACGGCGCCTCCATCCACTCTGCTTGGGGAAAACTGCCCGGCGCCGCGGCTGCCGGCCGCGCCCCATCGTCGCGGCTCGTTTTCTGGGTGGCCGCGCCATGCCCCGAGCGAGAAAGGGCTCTGCTGCACGCGGAACTGGGCGCTGACCAGGGCTGCCCAACGCCGGCCAATTCTCCCGAGCGTTCTGCCCAAATCGATCCCGATTTGGGCAGAACGCTCGTGAGAATTGGCCGGAAAACGCCCGGCGAACACACTTCGGGCACCACAGGGCCGCAGGGCGGCCCCCCCCGGGGCCCTGTCCGGGATCGCGGGTCGTCGCGGTCCGGCACCTCCAGGAGGAGCTCCGGGAGGCGTGCCCCGGGGAGGCCGACGCCTCCCGCTCCTCAGCCTCCGGGGGTCCCCTCCCTGGCGCCGGCAGCTGGGTCCGGGCCAGCCCCGAAAGACGGGCCCGGGCCCTGGCCTGCTTGCTCAGCCTTCCGTTGCCAGGGGCCTGAGCCTGGGGGCCTCCCCATGGGGAACCCTGAGTCCCGCGCCACGAGTCCCCCGACCGTCCCGGCGACAACGGCACCTTTCGCGGCTTCATCCTAGCCGCGGAGTGAGAGACTAGTCCGTTTCCCCACAGAGGCCAGCCCCCTCCAGAGGCACCCCGGCCGCCCGCCACGGCGGAGGCGGACGCCCGGCCACGGCGCCTCCATCCACTCTGCTTGGGGAAAACTCCCCGGCGCCGCGGCTGCCGGCCGCGCCCCATCGTCACGGCTCGTTTTCCGGGTGGCCGCGCCATGCCCCAGCGAGAAGTGCCCCGCTGCACGCGGAATTGGGCGCTGACCAGGGCTGCCCAACGCCGGCCAATTCTCACGAGCGTTCTGCCCAAATCGATCCCGATTTGGGCAGAACGCTCGTGAGAATTGGCCGGAAAACGCCCGGCGAACACACTTCGGGCACCACAGGGCCGCAGGGCGGCCCCCCCCGGGGCCCTGTCCGGGATCGCGGGTCGTCGCGTTCCGGCACCGCCAGGAGGAGCTCCGGGAGGCGTGCCCCGGGGAGGCCGACGCCTCCCGCACCTCAGCCTCCGGGGGTCCCGTCCCTGGCGCCGGCAGCTGGGGCCGGGCCAGCCCCGAAAGCCGGGCCCGGGCCCTGGCCTGCTTGCTCAGCCTTCCGTTGCCAGGGGCCTAAGCCTGGGGGCCTCCCCATGGGGAACCCTGAGTCCCGCGCCACGAGTCCCCCGACCGTCCCGGCGACAGCGGCACCTTCGCGGCTTCGTCCTAGCCGCGGAGTGAGAGACCAGTCCGTTTCCCCACAGAGGCCAGCCCCCTCCAGGTGCACCCCGGCCGCCCGCCACGGCGGAGCCGGACGCCCGGCCACGGCGCCTCCATCCATTCTGCTTGGGGAAAACTCCCCGGCGCCGCGGCTGCCGGCCGCGCCCCATCGTCACGGCTCGTTTTCCGGGTGGCCGCGCCATGCCCCGAGCGAGAAGGGCCCTGCTGCACGCGGAACTGGGCGCTGACCAGGGCTGCCCAACGCCGGCCAATTCTCACGAGCGTTCTGCCCAAATCGATCCCGATTTGGGCAGAACGCTCGTGAGAATTGGCCGGAAAACGCCCGGCGAACACACTTCGGGCACCACAGGGCCGCAGGGCGGCCCCCCCCCGGGGCCCTGTCCGGGATCGCGGGTCGTCGCGTTCCGGCACCGCCAGGAGGAGCTCCGGGAGGCGTGCCCCGGGGAGGCCGACGCCTCCCGCTCCTCAGCCTCCGGGGGTCCCCTCCCTGGCGCCGGCAGCTGGGGCCGGGCCAGCCCCGAAAGCCGGTCCCGGGCCCGGGCCTGCTTGCTCAGCCTTCCATTGCCAGTGGCCTGAGCCTGGGGGCCTCCCCATGGGGAACCCTGAGTCCCGCGCCACGAGGCCCCCGACCGTCCCGGCGACAACGGCACCTTTCGCGGCTTTATCCTTGCCGCGGAGTGAGAGACCAGTCCGTTTCCCCACAGAGGCCAGCCCCCTCCAGGGGCGCCACGGCCGCCCGCCACGGCGGAGGCGGACGCCCGGCCACGGCGCCTCCATCCACTTTGCTTGGGGAAAACTACCCGGCGCCGCGGCTGCCGGCCGCTTCCCATCGTCGCGTCTCGTTTTCCGGGTGGCCGCGCCATGCCCCGAGCGAGAAAGGGCTCTGCTGCACGCGGAACCGGGCGCTGACCAGGGCTGCCCAACGCCGGCCAATTCTCACGAGCGTTCTGCCCAAATCGATCCCGATTTGGGCAGAACGCTCGTGAGAATTGGCCGGAAAACGCCCGGCGAACACACTTCGGGCACCACAGGGCCGCAGGGCGGCCCCCCCCGGGGACCTGTCCGGGATCGCGGGTCGTCGCGTTCCGGCACCGCCAGGAGGAGCTCCGGGACGCATGCCCCGGGGAGGCCGACGCCTCCCGCTCCTCAGCCTCCGGGGGTCCCATCCCTGGCGCCGGCAGCTGGGGCCGGGCCAGCCCCGAAAGCCGGGCCCGGGCCCGGGCCTGCTTGCTCAGCCTTCCGTTGCCAGGGGCCTGAGCCTGGGGGCCTCCCCATGGGGAACCCTGAGTCCCGCGCCACGAGTCCCCAGACCGTCCCGGCGACAACGACACCTTTCGCGGCTTCGTCCTAGCCGCGGAGTGAGAGACCAGTCCGTTTCCCCACAGAGGCCAGCCCCCTCCAGGGGCGCCCTGGCCGCCCGCCACGGCGGAGGCGGACGCCCGGCCACAGCGCCTCCATCCACTCTGCTCGGGGAAAACTCCCCGGCGCCGCGGCTGCCGGCCGCGCCCCATCGTCGCGGCTCTTTTTCCGGGTTGCCGCGCCATGCCCCGAGCGAGAAAGGGCCCTGCTGCACGCGGAACTGGGCGCTGACCAGGGCTGCCCAACGCCGGCCAATTCTCACGATCGTTCTGCCCAAATCGATCCCGATTTGGGCAGAACGCTCGTGAGAATTGGCCGGAAAACGCCCGGCGAACACACTTCGGGCACCACAGGGCCGCAGGGCGGCCCCCCCCGGGGCCCTGTCCGGGATCGCAGGTCGTCGCGTTCCGGCACCTCCAGGAGGAGCTCCGGGAGGCGTGCCCCGGGGAGGCCGACGCCTCCCGCTCCTCAGCCTCCGGGGGTCCCGTCACTGGCGCCCGCAGCTGGGGCCGGGCCAGCCCCGAAAGCTTGGCCCGGGCCCGGGCCTGCTTGCTCAGCCTTCCGTTGCCAGGGGCCTGAGCCTGGGGGCCTCCCCATGGGGAACCCTGAGTCCCGCGCCACGAGTCCCCCGACCGTCCCGGCGACAACGGCACCTTTCGCGGCTTCGTCCTAGCCGCGGAGTGAGAGACCATTCCGTTTCCCCACAGAGGCCAGCCCCCTCCACGGGCGCCCCGGCCGCCCGCCACGGCGGAGGCGGACGCCCGGCCACGGCGCCTCCATCCACTCTGCTCGGGGAAAACTCCCCGGCGCCGCGGCTGCCGGCCGCGCCCCATCGTCGCGGCTCGTTTTCCGGGTGGCCGCGCCATGCCCCGAGCGAGAAGGGCCCTGCTGCACACGGAACTGGGCGCTGACCAGGGCTGCCCAACGCCGGCCAATTCTCACGAGCGTTCTGCCCAAATCGATCCCGATTTGGGCAGAACGCTCGTGAGAATTGGCCGGAAAACGCCCGGCGAACACACTTCGGGCACCATAGGGCCGCAGGTCGGCCCCCCCCCGGGGCCATGTCTGGGATCGCGTGTCGTCGCGTTCCGGCACCGCCAGGAGGAGCTCCGGGAGGCGTGCCGCGGGGAGGCCGACGCCTCCCGCTCCTCAGCCTCCGGGGTCCCCTCCCTGGCGCCGGCAGCTGGGGCCGGGCCAGCCCCGAAAGCCGGGACCGGGCCCGGGCCTGCTTGCTCAGCCTTCCGTTGCCAGGGGCCTGAGCCTGGGGGCCTCCCCATGGGGAACCCTGAGTCCCGCGCCACGAGTCCCCCGACCGTCCCGGCGACAACGGCACCTTTCGCGGCTTCGTACTAGCCGCGGAGTGAGAGACCAGTCTGTTTCCACACAGAGGCCAGCCCCCTCCAGGGGCGCCCGGGCCGCCCGCCACGGCGGAGGCGGACGCCCGGCCACAGCGCCTACATCCTCTCTGCTCGGGGAAAACTCCCCGGCGCCGCGGCTGCCGGCCGCGCCCCATCGTCGCGGCTCGTTTTCCGGGTGGCCGCGACATGCCCCGAGCGAGAAAGGGCCCTGCTCCACGCGGAACTGGGCGCTGACCAGGGCTGCCCAACGCCGGCCAATTCTCACGAGCGTTCTGCCCAAATCGATCCCGATTTGGGCAGAACGCTCGTGAGAATTGGCCGGAAAACGCCCGGCGAACACACTTCGGGCACCACAGGGCCGCAGGGCCGCCCCACGGGTGCCCTGTCCGGGATCGCGTGTTGACGCGTTCCGGCACCGCCGGGAGGAGCTCCGGGAGGCGGGCCCCGGGGAGGCTGACACCTCCCGCTCCTCAGCCTCCGGGGGTCCCCTCCCTGGCGCCGGCCGCTGGGGCCGGGCCAGCCCCGAAAGCCGGGCCCGGGCCCGGGCCTGCTTGCTCAGCCTTCCATTGCCAGGGGCCTGAGCCTGGGGGCCTCCTCATGGTGAACCCTGAGTCCCGCGCCACGAGTCCCCCCGACCGTCCCGGCGACAACGGCACCTTTCGCGGCTTCGTCCCAGCTGTGGAGTGATAGATCAATCCGGTCCCCTACAGAGGCCAGCCCCTCCACGGCTGCCCCGGCCGCCCAACACGGCGGAGGCGGACGCCCGGCCACGGCGCCTCCATCAACTCTGCTCAGGGAAAACTCCCCGGCCCCGGGGCCGCCGGCCGCGCCCCATCGTCGCGGCTCGTTTTCCGGGTGGCCGCGACATGCCCCGAGCGAGAAAGGGCCCTGCTCCACGTGGAACTGGGCGCTGACCAGGGCTGCCCAACGCCGGCCAATTCTCACGAGCGTTCTGCCCAAATCGATCCCGATTTGGGCAGAACGCTCGTGAGAATGGCCGGAAAACGCCCAGCGAACACACTTCGGGCACCACAGGGCCGCAGGGCCACCCCCCCAAGGCCCTGTCCGGAATCGCATGTTTTCGCGATCCGGCACCGCCAGGAGGAGCTGTGAGAGGCGGGCCCCGGGGAGGCCGACGCCTCCCGCTCCTCAGCCTCCGGGGGTCCCCTCCCTGGCGCCGGCCGCTGGGGCCGGGCCAGCCCCGAAAGCCGGGCCCGGGCCCGGGCCTGCTTGCTCAGCCTTCCGTTGCCAGGGGCCTGAGCCTGGGGGCCTCCGCATGGGGAACCCTGAGTCCCGCGCCACGAGTCCCCCCGACCGTCCCGGCAACAACGGCACCTTTCGCGGCTTCGTCCCAGCTGTGGAGTGATAGATCAATCCGGTCCCCTAGAGAGGCCAGCCCCTCCACGGCTGCCCCGGCCGCCCACCACGGCGGAGGCGGACGCCCGGCCACGGCGCCTCCATCAACTCTGCTCAGGGAAAACTCCCCGGCCCCGGGGCCGCCGGCCGCGCCCCATCGTCGCGGCTCGTTTTCCGGGTGGCCGCGCCATGCCCCGAGCGAGAAAGGGCCCTGCTCCACGCGGAACTGGGCGCTGACCAGGGCTGCCCAACGCCGGCCAATTCTCACGAGCGTTCTGCCCAAATCGATCCCGATTTGGGCAGAACGCTCGTGAGAATGGCCGGAAAACGCCCAGCGAACACACTTCGGGCACCACAGGGCCGCAGGGCCACCCCCCCAGGGCCCTGTCCGGAATCGCATGTTTTCGCGATCCGGCACCGCCAGTAGGAGCTCTGAGAGGCGGGCCCCGGGGAGGCCGACGCCTCCCGCTCCTCAGCCTCCGGGGTTCCCCTCCCTGGCGCCGGCAGCTGGGGCCGGGCCAGCCCCGAAAGCCGGGCCTGGGCCCGGGCCTGCTTGCTCAGCCTTCCGTTGCCAGGGGACTGAGCCTGCGGGCCTCCCCATGGGGAACCCTGAGTCCGGCTGCATGAGTCCCCCCGACCGTCCCGGCGCCATCGGCCCCTTTCGTGGCTGCGACAGAGCTGGGGAGCGACAGATCCATTTGTTCCCCCAGAGAGGCCAAGCCCATCCCGGGCGCCCCGGCCTCCCTCCAAGGAGGAGCCAGATTCCCGACCACAGCCCCTCCATCAACTCTGCTCGGAGCAAGCTCCCTGGTGCTGAGGCCCCCGGCCGGGCCCCGTCGTCTCGGCGCGTTTTCTGGTGGCTGCGACATACCCCGAGCGAGAAAGGGTCCTGGGCCACGCAGAACAAGGCGGTCCCCATGGTTGTCCAACGCCAGCCAATTTTCATGAGCGCTCTGCCCAATTCGATCCCGATTAGATACGGACCCTCAACTCTATTGTGATATAATCATCGAGAAATCAGGAAAAAATATTCAATGTAACAAAAGACATTCTCCTCAATCAATGGTGCTGGGGAAACTGGACAGCGATATGTAGAAGAATGAAACTCGACCATTCTCTTACACCATACACAATGATAAACTCGAACTCGATAAAGGAGCTCAACGTGAGACAGGATTATCTCAGAATCCTAGAGGAGTACATAGGCAGTAACCTCTTCGATATCAGCCACAGCAACTTCTTTCAAGATATGTCTCCAAAGGCCAAGGAAACAAAAGCGAAAATGAACTTTTGGCACTTCATCAAGATCAAAAGCTTCTGCACAGCAAAGGGAACAGTCCACCAATCAAAAGGCAACCCACGGAACGGGAGAAGATATTTGTAAATGACAGTTCAGACAAAAGGTTGATATCCAGGATCTGGAAAGAACTTCTCAAACTCAACACACACAAAACAGATAATCATATCCAAAAATGGGCAGAAGATATGAACAGACACTCCTCCAACGAAGACATACAAATGGCTATCAGACACAGGACAAAATGTTCATCATCACTAGCCATCAGGGAGATTCAAATGAAAACGACATTGAGATACCACCTGACACCAGTTAGAAAGGCCACAATTAGCAAGACAGGAAACAACGTGTGTTGGAGAGGATGTGGAGAAAGGGGAACCCTCTTACACTGTTGGTGGGAATGCAAGTTGGTGCAGCCACTTTGGAGAACAGTGTGGAGATTCCTCCAGAAATTAAGAATACAGCTTCCCTATGACCCTGCAATTGCACTGCTGGGTATTTACCCCAAAGATACAGATGGAGTGAAAAGAAGGGCCATCTGTACCCCAATGATTATAGCAGCAAAGGCCTCGGTCGCCAAACTGTGGAAAGAACCAAGATGCCCTTCAATGGACGAATGGATAAGGAAGATGTGGTCCATATACAAGATGGAGTATTATGCCTCCATCAGAAAAGATGAATACCAACTTTTGTAGCAATATGGACGGGAGTGGAAGAGATTATGCTGAGTGAAATAAGTCAAGCAGAGAGAGTCAATTATCATATGGTTTCACTTATTTGTGGAGCATAACAAAGAACAAGGAGGACATGGGGAGATGGAGAGGAGAAGGAAGTTGTGGGAAATGGGAAGGGGAGGTGAACCATGAGAGACTACGGACTCTGAAAAAGAACCTGAGGGTCTTGAATGGGTGGGGAGTGGGAGGTTGGGAGAACAAGGTGGTGGGTATTAGGGAGGGCACGTGTTGCATGGAGCACTGGGTGTGGTGCAAAAATAAGGAATACTGTTACGCTGAAAAGAAATAATATAGATAGATAGATATTGAAGGTGAAAAAAAAAAGGAATGTGCTGAACCTACAGAGCAGAAGAAACGAGAATGCCTCCCTGACGCCACCCCCAATACCGGCGCCCCTGAGGAGCAGGAATGAGGAGTCTCACGGTCCTGCAGACTCACGTCCTCAACTCAGGCATCGGGATTGGTCATCACTGTGCCGGCAGATCCGGGCCGCCATGCCCCTGTGACCTAAACCTAACCCTCGGTTGGGTGTTCAGGCTTCAGTCCCCAGAGGACTGGCTCCCTAGCCCTCCAGACTGGGGACCCCATATTCCCAACGTAGGACTCTGGCTGCCACCCATGATGAAACTTGACCACATGGACCTTTGCAGAACGCTCCTTGCCGGAGAAACCTCCATGACCCCTAAAGCCAACCACACCTTCTGAGCACCCCCACACCACAATTCCTTAGCCTTACAGGCCGCCAGAACAATGCCCTCAGCCCAGCCCTCCAGAGAGCCTGAGTCCGTGCTGGCACATCAGGCCTGCCATTCTCCCAGGACCAAACCCTAACCCTAGGTTGGGTGTTCAGGTTCTAGAACCCTGACACCCAATTCCACCCATGGGTGGGAGCACCAAACTGATGGCATGACTCAGCTTCTCAACCAGCAGGAGATTCCATTTGGTGCTCTCCAACACCCTCAGAGCCCTAGGAACCGGCCAAGCTTCCCTGAGGCCATTCCCGCCATCTTTGCACCTCCAGGCCAAAAACCCAGGGCCTGAGAAGCCTCCGGAGCCCTGCCCTCAACTCAGCCCTTCAGTGAGCCAATATCTGTGCTGGCAGATCCCACATGCCTTCTCCCTAAGACATAACCTTAATGCTAAGCCTAACCCTAATACTAACTCTAGCCCAGGTTGTGTGTTCAGGCATCCCTCCTCCATAGCCTGGTCCCCCAAACGGCCAGATGAGGGACCCCTGAGCTGCACCCCATAATTGCGCCTGATCCCAGGAGGAAACCCTGCCCTTTAGAAATGTGTTGATCCCGCAGAGCGGGAGAAACCTGCATGCCTCCCAAAGGCCACTGCCACTTCTGGCACACCCAAGGACCAGGAACCAGGACTCTCACAGTGCTACAGACTCGCGCCCTCAACTCAGGCATTGGGAAGCATCACCACAGCGCCATCAGATCGGGGCTGCCATGCCCTTACAACCCTAAACTAACCCTAGGTTGGGTGTCAGGCTTCTGTCCCCTGAGGACTGGACCCCTAGCCCTCCAGACTGGGGACCCTGGATTCCCAATGCAGGACTCTGGCTGCCACCCACGATGAAACTGGACCATATGATCCTGTGCAGTATGCTCCTGGCCACAGAATCCTCCATGCCCCCTAAAGCCACCCACGCCTTCCAAGAAATGCCACACCACAAACCCAGAGCCTGACAGGCCACCAGAGCAATGCCCTCAACTCAGCCCTCCGGAGAACCTGAGCCGCACTGGCAGGCCTGCCATTCTCCCAGGATGAAACCCTAACACTAGGTTGGGTGTTCAGGCATTGGACCCAGAGGCCTGACACCCAATTCCTCCCATGGGTTGAGCATCAGACTGTCGGCAGGACTCAGTTCTCAGCCAGGAGGAGACCTTTTCATTTGGTGTTCTCTCACACCCTCAGAGCAGTAGCAACCAGCCATTCTCCCTTGAGGCCATTCCCACCAGCTTTGCTCCTCCAGGCCAAGAACCCAGGGCCTGAGGAGCCTCCTGAGTCCTGCCCTCAACTCAGCCCTTGGGTGAGCCCGTATCTGTGCTAGCAGATCCGACATGCCCTGTCCCTAAGCCTAACACTAACCATAATACTAAACCTAGCCCAAGTTGTGTGTTCAGGCGTCCATACTCTGACTCCTGGTCCCCAAGGCCCCAGATGGGGGACCCGTGAGCGATACCCCATCATTGAACCTGACACCAGGAGGAAACCATGCTGTTTAGAATTGTGCTGAACCCACAGAGCGGGATAAATTTGAATGTCTCCCTGAGGCCACCCCACTTCCAGCGCCCCCAAAGACCAAGAACCAGGAGTCTCATGGTCCTGCAGACACACGCTCTGAACTCAAGCATTGGGATGGGCCACCACAGCGCCAGCAGATTGGGGCTGCAATGCCCCTACAACCTAACCCTCACAGCAGGACTCACCCTCTCAGCCAGAAGGTGACCTTTCATTTCGTGCTATCTAATGCCCTGAGAATTGTAGAAACTGGCATGCTCCCCTGAGGCGATTTCCAACATCTTTGCCCGTACAGCCCAAAACCCCAGTGCCCGAGGAGCCTCCTGAGTCCCACCCTCAACTCAGCCCTTGGGTGAGCTGATATCTGTGCTTGCATATCCGACATGCCTTGTCCCTAAGACATAACCTTAACCCTAATCCTAATACTAACCCTAGCCCAGGTTCGTGCTCAGGCATCATCCTCCCACAACTGGTCCTCAAAACCCCAGATAGGGGACCCCTGTGTTGCACCCCATAATTGCACATGATCCCAGCATGAACCGTGCCGTTTAGAAATGGGCTGAAGCCACAGAGCAGGAGAAGCCTGCAAGTCTCCCTGAGGCCAAAGCACTTCTGGACCCTCCCAAGGACCGGGAACCAGAGTCTCAATGTCCTGCAGACATAGCCTCAACTCAGGCATCAGGATGGGTCACCACAGCACCGGCAGATCGGGGTTACCATGCCCCAAAGACTTAACCATAATGCTAGGATGGGTGTTTATGCTTCGATCCACAGAGGCCTGGCTCCCTAGCCGTCCAGACTGGGGACCCTGTATTTGCAATGCTGGACTCCGGCTGCCACCCACAAGGAAAATGGCCCACATGGCCCTGTGCAGTACGCTCCTGGCCGGAGAAACCTCCATGCCCCCTAAAGACACCCACACCTTCCGAGGACCCACACACCACCGCCCAGTGCCTGATGGGCCACCAGAGCAATACCCTCAACTCAGCCCTCCGGAGAGCCTGAGTCCGCACTGGCACCTCAGGCCTGCCATGCTCCCAGGACCAAACCCTAATACCCTAGCTCAGGTGGTCAGGCTCTGGACCCCAGAGGCCTGATACCCAATTCCATCCCAGTGGATAGGATCATCAGACTGATGGCAGGACTCAGCCTCTCAGCCAGGAGAATAAATGAAATAAACCATTTCATTTAGTGCTATCTAACACTCTCAGAGCCCTAGAAACCAGCATACTCCCCTGAGGCCATTCCCACCATCTTTACCTTCTAGGAAAAAAACCCAGGGCCTAAGGAGCCTCCTGAGTCCCGCCTTCAACTCAGCCCTTGGGTGAGCCCATATAAGTGTTACCAGATCCAACATGCCTTGTCCCTAAGACATAACCCTAACCCTAATCTTTTTATTTTTTTTAAGATTTTATTCATTTCTTTGACAGAGACAGATCAGAAGAAGGCACAGAGAGGACGAAGCACGCTCCCCGCTGAGCAGAGAGCCTGATGTGGGGCTCCATCCCAGGACCCTGAGATCATGACCTGAGCGGAAGGCAGAGGCTTTAACCAACTGAGCCACCCAGGCGCCCCACCTTAACACTAATCTTAACACTAACCCTAACCACAAAACCTAACCCTAACCTCTAAACCTAACATAACAACCTCGGAGCAGTAGAAACCATCATGCTCCCCAGAGGCGATTCCCACCTTCTTTACCCCTCCAGTCCAAAAATCCAGGGCCTGAGGAGACTCCTGAGTCCCGCCCTCAACACAGCCCTTGGGTGAGTCCATATCTGTGTTGGCAGATCTGACATGCCTTGTCCCTAAGACATACGCCTAACCCTAAGCCTAACCCTAAACCTTACCTCTAACCCTATCCCCTAACTCCTAACCCTAACCCTAACCCTAACCCTAAACCCTAACAACTAACCCTAACACTCTCCGAACCTCTATCCCTAACCCTAACCCTCCAGACTGGGGATTCCAAAGTCACAACACAGGACTCTGCCTGCCCTCCAGAAAGAAAAGTGCATGAGCACCTAAACACACCCGCCATTGGAAATGCCCCAGACATAATGCCAGGTTCTGCCACAACGCCAGAGGCATGTCATCCACTCAGCCCTGAGGGAGCCCGCCTCAACACAGCATATCAGCAGCATATCAGAACTGCCATGCCCCTAGGCCTTAACCCTAACCCTAGGTTGGGTGTACAGTCTTCCGTACCCAGAGGCCTAGCCCCCAAACCCGCCAGATTGTGGATGCATGAGACTCACTCTGGCAGTCTGGAGGCTGCCTATGCTGTTACAGTGCCATTTGGAGCTACTTAGACCTCAGAGCAAAAGATAACTTCATGCCCCCAAGGCAAGCCCCAGCATCTGAGCCCCTCCTGAACACAAACCCAGATTCACACTAGCCACCTATCACCGACCCTCAACTCAGGCCACCGGGGAGTCCGCCTCAGCACTGGCAGATTGGGCCTGTCGCACCCCAAGACCTCAACCTTAGTTTGAGTTTCCAGGCTTCCATCCCAAGATGCCTAGCCTCCAGGCCCCCTGGATTAAGGACCCCTGAGTGACATTGCAGCACTCCAACAGCCACGCAGGATGAAACCTTGCAGTTTGGAGCTGCTGAATACTCAGAGGGTGAGAAACCTTCAAGCCCCCGTAAAGCTATCCGCACAATTTGCGGCACCCCAGGCCAGAAAGCTGTTTTCTATGAAGCTACCGGACACATGCCCTCAACTCAGCCCTGAGGGGAGCCCATCTCAGCCCCGGCAGATTGGGCCCGCCATGACCCTAGACCCTAACCCTAACCCTAGGTGGGGTATACAGCCTTCCGTGCCCAGAGGCCTGTACCCCAAGCCCATCAGACTGGGGATGACTGAGACTCCCGCCAGCACTCCTCCAGCCTCCTACGGCAAAATGGTGCCATTTGGAACTGTGCAGGAACCTCAGAGCAGGAGAAAGCTGCATGCCCCCCAAGAACACCACTAGCTTCTTTGCCCCCACAAACACAAACACAGACCTCATTTCCTGCCTGATTCCCACCCTCCATTCGGCCTATCCAGGAGACCACCTCAATTGCAGCAGATCGGGCCTGCCATGTCCCTAAGCCTTAACCCTAACCCTAGTTTGGATTTTCAGGCTTCCATCCCAAGAGGCCTGGCCCCCACGCCCCCCAGATTAAGGACTTCTGAGCAACACCACAGGACACAGCCTGTCACACAAGTGGAAACCTTGTGGTTTGGAGCTGCAATGAACCCTCAGATGGGGAGAAACTTTCATGCCACCCTAAAGCCACCCCAATAATCAACAGCCACTCTGGCCATAGAGCTGGATTCCATCCCGCCACCAAATGCATACCCTCAACTCAGCCCATACGGGATCCCGCCTCAGCACTGGCAGATCGGGCCTGCCATTGCCCCTAGGCCCTAACCCTAACACAAGTTTGGGTGTTCAGTCTTCCATGCTGAGGGTCCAGGCAACAAAATCCCCTGGATTAAGGAATCTTGACATACACCTCAGGACTCCGCTTGCCACACAGTAGGAACCTGTGCCTTGGAGTTGTGCTGAACCCTCAGAGGGGGAGAAACTTGCCCCTCTAAAGGCACTCCCATCATCTGCACCCGTCCCCCCGGCCATAAACCAGATTCTGCTGAGCTGCCGGACGCATGCCATAAATTCAGACCCTAGGGCGCCCCACCTCAACATAAGCAGATCGGGCCACCATGCCCCTAGGCCCTTACCAGAACCCCTCTTTAGGTTTTCAGGCTTCCATCCCAGGGGGCCTGCCTCCCATGTCCCCCCAGATTAAGGTCTACTGAGCGCCACCACGGGACTCCACCTGGCACTCATGAGGAAAACTTGTGGTTTAGAGCTGCACTGAACACTCAGACGGGGAGAAACCTGCAAACCCCCGTAATGCCACCCCACCATGAGTCACCCCCATGGCCATAAAAACAGATTCTCCTGCGATGCCAGATCTATGCCCTCAACTCGACCCTTAGGGGAGCCTGCATCAGCACCGGCACATCGGACCTGCCATGCCCTTCGGCCCTAACCATAAACCGAGGTGGGGTGTACAGGCTTTCATGAACAGAGGCCTGTCCCCCAAGCCCGCCAGATTGGGCACCTCCGAGATTCATGCCAGTAGAGATTAAGGATTCCTCAGTGACACCCCAGGACTGCGTCTGCCACACAGGAGGAAACCATGCCATTTGGAGCTCTGCAGAACCCTCAGGGTAGGAGAAACCTGCATGCAACCCTGAGGTCACGCCCAGCTTCTGTGGCATCCCTGGACACAAACTCTGAGTCTGACATGCCACCTGATACCCACCCTGAAGTCAGCCCACCAGGGAGCCCACCTCAGCAGTAGCAGATTGAGCATGCCATGCCCCTACGCCCTTACCGTAGCTCTAGTTTCTGATTTCGGGCTTCCATCCCAAGAGGCCTGGCCCCCAAACTCCCCAGATTCAGGACCCCCCTGTAACAAGGCAGAAACCTGAATGCCATGCAGGGGGAAGCCATGACATTTGGAGCTCCAAAGTTTCCTCAGAGAGGGAGAAACCAGCATGCCCCTCTAAAGCCACCCCCACGATCAGCCGTCCCTCTGGCCAGAAACCCTGACTCTTCTGCATTGCAGGATGCATTTCCTCAACTCAATTCTGAGGGTATCTCACCTCTGTGTCAGCTGATCAGGCCTGTCCTGCCCAGCCCATTACCCTTAACCCTATGTTGCATTTTCAGGCTTCCTTCCCCAGGGGCCTATCCACCAAGCCCTCTAGATTGGTAAACTTGGAGCCACACTGTAGGAGTCCCACTGCAACCCAGCAGGAAACTTGTCCCTTTGGAGCTGTGCAGAACCCTCAGAGCCAGAGAAACCTGCATGACCCCATTAGGACTCCCCCACATTCTGCAGGCCCCTGGCCACAAACCCAGAGCCTGATTCACCACCTGACCCCCATTCTCAACTCAGCTCCTTGGGGAACTCACCTCAACACCAGCAGTTCGGGCCTGCCACGCCACTAGCGCAGCTCTGCTCATGGACACCACCAGCTCTAGGCAGACCTAGAACTCCCCTGTCTGCGGCAAAGCTCTGGGATCCCCCCTCCTTCTTCCCAATTTACACTGGCCCAGGCATTCATGAGAAAGGGGAAGGCTACCTCTTGAATGCTTAATACCTCCTTTCCTCTTCAGCCCTATTTCTCTCCACTTACCTTTGCACCTGGGCAAACTGAAAGTAACATATCAATGGAACATGTACATGCTCTGAGATCTAAATCTTTCATGGCAACTTTCTGAGGGCTCCTTATGCAATAGGAAACTAGTGTATCCTGCCAGAGAGTGTTTCATAATGAACAGCTACAGAACAGGAGAGCAAAAGTCATTCCAGTTTTACCTCAGTCTTCATGAAGTAGAACATGGTCTTCTTTTCTTCATTGACTTCAATTCCAATTCGTTTCCATGCAATGTTCATTCCTCTCCTTCAGGGGTAGGATTTTGTGATTCCTCACCTGCATAGAACACCCAGAGCTCATCACAACAAGTACTCTCCCTAATAGCTGTCACCCACTTAACCCTTCGCCCCACACCCCTGCCCCCTAGCAACCCTTGATTTTGCTCTAGGTTAGAGTCTGTTTCCTCATTGGCCTTTCTCTCCTCACTATGTTCATCTGTTTTCTTTCTGAAATTCCATAGAGGTCAAGATATAGGCTATTGGTCTTTTCTTACTGATTTTACTTAGCTAAATCCACTGTAGATCCATCCACATCCTTGCAGATGGTAAGATTTCATCCTTTTTGAACCTGGATCCTATTCCATTAAGAAGATGTGGGAGAATGAATACACATACACACACACACACACATATGATATATACGAGTGATATATATATATATCACTCATCAGTGAATGGACATTTGGTCTCCCTCCATTGTTTTACAATGGTTGAAAATGCTGCTGTAAATATCACGGTGCTTATACCCCACTGAATGTGCATTTTTGTGCCCTTTAGGGAAATAACTAGGAGGGCAATTGCTGGATCCTACTGTTGTTCAGTTCTTAGCTTTTGGAGGACAGACTGTATTCTTTCCAAGAGTGGCTGCAACAACACGCAGGCCCACCAACAATGTAGGAGGGTCCCGGATTTGGGTTGTTTTTTTTTTTTTAGATTTTATTTATTTATTTGACAGAGGTCACAAGTAGGCAGAGAGGCAGGCAGAGAGAGAGGACGAAGCAGAGTCCCCGCTGAGCAGAGAGCCCAATGCGGGGCTCAATCTCAGGACCCTGAGACCATGACCTGAGCCGAAGGCAGTGGCTTAACCCACTGAGCCACACAGGTGCCCCCGAGGGTTCCACTTTAAACAGAACATTCCCTGCCAGCAATTTCCTAAGGAGGAAATATAAAACCTGTGGGAAAACCTGACTCACTGAGCATCAGGAAAGCAGCCACAGAAATTCAGCCCAGGGTTCCTGACACCAAGTCCCTTGAAGCCAACAGAGTGCCTTTATCCAGGGAAATTCCCAAAGACTCTCCTTCTGACTTCACTATCCATGAAACTGCAGAGAAAATACAGCATGTCCAACCATATATAGCCGTTTGAGTGAACCTAGGAAGACAAGCATCCCTTTTAAATTGTCCAAGACTCCTTGGAATCATTTTGAATTTTCCCTCTGCCCTCATTGGAACTCTTTGGATTCAAAGACGAATCCATTAGGATACATCACCTTGGACAAAGAAGAAGCCATCATCCAAGTCTCTATCTGACCACAAACAGCCACCTCACTCTAGATGCCAGCCGTTCCACCAGAGTCTAGGCCCAGTGGAGTAAACACTGTTCGGTGAAGGAATACTTTCTATGTTCAAAAGGCACACCAAGTCAATCTCACATTCCCTTTCGAATCCAAGGGATTTCCTACGAAAGAGATGTTCCAAATACCTTTGTAAGCCAGAAATAAAGAGAGAAAATGAGATCCCTGCCAGGTGCTCCCTGCAGAGAAACTCAGGAGCTCTGGCACCCGCACGAGATTGCTTACAGCTGGTTCAGGGTGCCATTTGTGAGCTCCACTGGAGACAAGAGAAAAGCCCAGGAAATTTGGGGTGAAAGGGAATTTTTACCTGCCATCCTGGCATGGATGTGACATTGTGACCCACGGGCCTGCTGTTTTCTCTGAACACTGACGTCCTGGGACAAGCTGCATGACTGACTCAGACGCTGACTTCCAAACTTCAGGTCTCATGGAGCCAGAGTTAAGAAGGGTTGTCAGGTGCAGATAAGCAGGCGTCTCCCACCTAAAGCCTGCACACCTGCTCTGATTCCTGGGAGAAGGAGAGACACAGGCTTGTTTCTTAACTGGTCATTCACTTCCCTCTCAAGCTGGCCAATGCCCTTGTCCTTTTTGGAGAAACAAACATACTTTTCCAAACAAACACTCAGCTCCTCGGTTCCAAATGCACCATGAGTCGGGTTTGGTTCCCCTGGCTCCAGAGCCCAACTGGGAGGACCCTCCTGAACCATCCTGACAGCACATTACCAGCAAACCTGGGGAAAGAGGGCACAATGCTGAGTGGGGGACAGGCTCCATCAATTCTTACCACCACCCTTGAGCCTGGAGAAACAGAGACTATACAGCTCACCACTCCGTCCTGTAAAAACAAGCTGTAGTGCCTCACGTTTCAGGGTCTCTCACCGGGCACCTCCGCCCTGCCTTCAGAGCCAGCAAGCTGCACTGACTCCTCTTCAGGTGTGTTTCCCATGGCAGCTCGCCGCTGCCTCCAGTGGTGGCAAGCAGCATCGCCATGCCTTCCAGGGTATCTCACACCACTGCTCACCACTCCCTCCAGTGGCGTGAACTGGCACTGCCGGGCCTTCCATAGACTCATTTTTTTTTTTATTTGTTTATTTACAGCATAACAGTGTTCATTGTTTTGGCATCACACCCAGTGCTCCATGCAGTACGTGCCCTCCCTATTAACCACCACCTGATTCCTCAAACTCCCACCCCACCCTGCCCCTCCAAAACCCTCTGGTTGTTTTTCAGAGTCCATAGTCTCTCATGGTTCATCTCCCCTTCCAGTTTCTCTCAACTCCCTCTCCTCTCCATCTCCCTATGTCCTCCGTGTTATTTGCTATGCTCCACAAATAAGTGAGACCATATGATACATGACTCTCTCTCTGCTTGACTTATTTCGCTCAGCATAATTTCTTCCAGTCCCGTCCATGTTGCTACAAAAGTTGGGTATTCATCCTTTCTGATGGAGGCATAATACTCCATTGCGTATATGTACCACATCTTCCTTATCCATTCATCCGTTGAAGGGCATCTTGGTTCTTTCCACAGTTTGGTGAGCATAGCCATTGCTACAATAAACATTGGGGTACAGATGGCCCTTCTTTTCACTCCATCTGTATCTTTGGGGTAAATACCCAGCAGTGCAATTGCAGGGTCATAGGGAAGCTCTATTCTTAATTTCTTGAGGAATCTCCACACTGTTCTCCAAAGTGGCTGCACCAACTTGCATTCCCACCAACAGTGTAAGAGGGTTCCCCTTTCTCCACATCCTCTCCAACAATCGTTGTTTCCTGTCTTGCTAATTTTGGCCATTCTAACTGGTGTCAGGTGGTATCTCAATGTGGTTTTAATTTGAATCTCCCTGATGGCTAGTGATGATGAACATTTTTTCATGTGTCTGATAGCCATTTGTATGTCTTCGTTGGAGAAGTGTCTGTTCATATCTTCTGCCCATTTTTGGATATGATTATCTGTTTTGTGTGTGTTGAGTTTGAGAAGTTCTTTCTAGATCCTGGATATCAACCTTTTGTCTGTACTGTCATTTGCAAATATCTTCTCCCATTCCGTGGGTTGCCTTTTTGTTTGGTGGACTGTTTCCTTTGCTGTGCAGAAGCTTTTGATCTTGATGAAGTGCCAAAAGTTCATTTTTGCTTTTGTTTCCTTGGCCTTTGGAGACATATCTTGAAAGAAGTTGCTGTGGCTGATATCGAAGAGGTTACTGCCTATGTTCTCCTCTAGGATTCTGATGGATTCCTGTCTCATGATGAGGTCTTTTATCCATTTCGAGTGTAAGAGAATGGTTGAGTTTCATTATTCTACATATAGCTGTCCAGTTTTCCCAGCACCATTGATTGAAGAGACTGTCTTTTTTTCCATTGAATATTTTTTCCTGTTTTGTCGAAGATTATTTCACCGTGGAGTTGAGGGTCCATATCTGGGCTCTCCACTCTGTTCCACTGGTCTATGTGTCTGTTTTTATGCCAGGACCACGCTGTCTTGGTGATCGCAGCTTTGTAGTAAAGCTTGAAATCGGGTAACGTGATGCCGCCAGTTTTGTTTTTGTTTTTCAACATTTCCTTAGCAATTCGGGGTCTCTTCTGATTCCATACAAATTTTAGGATTATTGGCTCCAGCTCTTTGAAAAATACCGGTGGAATTTTGATCGGAATGGCATTAAAAGCATAGATTGCTCTAGGCAGTATAAACATTTTAACAATGTTTATTCTTCCAATCCAAGAGCATGGAATTGTCTTCCATCTTTTTGGGTCTTCTTCAATTTCTTTCATGAGTGTTCTGTAGTTCCTCGAGTACAGGTCCTTTACCTCTTTGGTTAGGTTTATTCCCAGATATCTTATGGTTCTTGGTGCTCTAGTAAATGGAATCGATTCTCTAATTTCCCTTTCTGTATTTTCATTGTTAGTGTATAAGAAAGCCACTGATTTCTGTACATTGACTTTGTATCCTGCCACGTTACTGAATTGCTGTATGAGTCTAGTAGTTTGGGGGTGGAGTCTTTGGGGTTTTCCATATAAAAAATCATGTCATCTGCGAAGAGAGAGAGTTTGACTTCTTCCTTGCCAATTTGGATACCTTTTATTTCTCTTTGTTGTCTGATTGCCGTTGCTAGGACTTCTAATACTATGTTGAACAAGAGTGGTGAGAGTGGGCATCCAAGCCCATTAGAATAACGTCAGACCTTTTCACAGAGACCTGGCAAGCCAGGAAGGGCTGGCAAAATATATTCAGAGTACTAAATGAGAAGAACATGCAACCAAGAATACTCTATCCGGCAAGACTGACATTTAAAATGGATGGAGAGATAAAGAGTTTCCAAGACCGGCAAGGCTTAAAAGACTATGCAACCACCAAGCCGACACTGCAGGAAATATTAAGCGGGGTCCTATAAAAGAGAAAAAATCCTAAGAATATCATTGAACAGAAATATAGAAACAATCTACAGACAGAAAGGCTTCAAAGGCAACATGACATGAATCAAAACCTATCTCTCAATAATCACTCTCAATGTGAATGGCCTAAATGCGCCCATAAAACGACACAGGGTTGCAGATTGGATAAAACGACAGGACCCATCCATATGTTGTCTACAAGAGACCCATTTTGAACCTAAGGATACACCCAGACTGAAAGTGAACGGATGGAGAAGCATCTTTCATGCCAATGGGCCTCAAAAGAAGGCCGGGGTAGCGATTCTCATATCAGATAAATTAGATTTTAAACTAAAGACTGTAGTCAGAGATACAGAAGGACACTCCATAATTCTTAAAGGGACTATCCGCCAAGATGATCTAACAATTGTGAATATCTATGCCCCCAATATGGGAGCTCCCAATTCCATAAGAAAACTATTAATCAAGATAAAGAGTCATATTGATATGAATACAATAATAGTAGGAGATCTTCATACGCCTCTCTCAAAAATAGACAGATCATCGAAGCAGAAAATTAAAAAAGAAATAAGAGCATTGAATGAAACATTGGACCAGACGGACCTCATAGACATATACAGAACATTCCACCCTAAAAGAACAGAATGCACATTCTTCTCAAGTGCACATGGAACCTTCTCCAGAATAGACCACATACTGCGTCACAAGGATTGAGGATGCCTGATACTCATGCTGGGAATCTGCCTGCCACGCAGGGCACCGCTGTGCTGTTTGGAGCTGCGCTGAACCCTCAGAGCTGGAGAAACTTCCATGCACCCCTGAAGTCACCCCCAGGTTATGCGAATGTCTGGACACACACCCAGAGGCTAATGCCCCGTCTGACACCCGAACTCAACTCAGCGCACCAGGGCACCTGCCTCTGCACTGGCATATCAGGTCTACCATGGCCCTAGGCCTTAACCCTATCCCTAATTTTGGTTTTCAGGTATCATCCCCAAGAGTCCTGACCCCAAGACCCCAAGATTAAAGAATCCTGAGTGACACCTCAGGACTCTGTCCACCATGCAGGAGGAAACCATGCTGTTTGGAGCTGTGTCGAATCCTCAGAGTGGGAGAAACCTGCACGGTTCACCTGAGGCTATCCCCCACCCTCTGCGCACTATTGGGCCACAAATGTGGAGGCTGGCACTCAGCCTGCCTACCACCCAGGAGGAAACCGTGCCATTTGAAACTGAGTAGAACACTCAGAGTGGGAGAAACTGCATGCCTCCCTGAGCACAACCCCCTCCTTCAGCGGTCCCCTGACCACAAACCTGGACCCTCTCATGCCACCGGACCTCTGCCCTCAATTCATCCCCCTGGGATCCCTTCTCAGTGCCAGCAAATTGGGCCTGCCATGCCCCTGACCCTAACCTTAAGCCTAGGTTGCATTTTCAGTCTTCATCCCCAGAGGCTGGTCCCCCAATTCCTCCATATTTGGACCCCTGAGCCACAACCCAGTGCTCTGTCTGCCACCCGGGAGGAAACCGTTCTGTTTGGAGCTGCACAGAACCATCGGAACGGGAGAAATCTTCATGCTCCCTGAAGCCACCTCCACCTTCGGCCACCCCCCAGGCACAAACCCAGATCGTAATGCACCACCTGACCATGGCCCTCAACTCAGTACCCCAGACATCTAGCCTCGGCACCAGCAGATCAGGCCAGCCATGCCCCTGTGCTCTTTTCCAAGCCCTAGGTTGTGTTTTCAGTCTTCTGTCCTCTGATGATTGACACCAAAGCTCCGCTGATGGGTTACACCTGAACTATACCAGAATATTTCTTGGCCCCCTGAGGCTATCCCACTTTCAGCACCCCCCGTTCACACCTGGATCTTAACACTCACACTGACCCACGTCCTCAACTCTGCTCCCCAGGTCACTCCTCTCAGGGTGGCCTATTGAGACTGACATGACCCTCAGCCCTAACCAAAACTTAGGTACATTTTCTGTCTTGTGTCCCAAGAATACAGGTACCAAAGCCCCACATATGTGGGACCCCTGAGAAATGCCAGAGGACTCTGTCTTCAACCCAGAAGGAAACAGTAGAATTGGAACTCTGCCAAGGACTGAGAGCAGGAGAAATCTGCCTTTCCCCCCATGGCCACCAACCCGGAGCCTGACTCAGACTGACCCATGTTCTCTACTCAGTCCCCGTGAGAGCTCTGCACAGCACCAGCAAATCAGGCCTGTCATGTTGCTGGGACCTAGCCCTAACCCTAGGTTGGGGTTTCATGCTCTGTCCCCAGAGGACTGGCACCCAAGTCCCACGGATGGGGACCCCTGAGCAAGATTTGAGATCTCTGCCTGCCACCCAGAAGGAAACCATACCATTTGGGACTCTGCAAAGGATTCTGAGCAGGAGAAATCTGCCACGCACCACTGAGTTCACCCAGAGTCAGCAGCTGGACACAAACCTGAACCTGACACTTACTCTATCCATCCCTCTGTACTCAGCCCTCTGGATAGCTTGCCACACCACCATCAGATTGGGCCTGCCATGCTCCTAACCCCTAACTGAAGCTTAGTTTGTGTTCTGAGCATTCAATTCCTAGGGGTCTGGCTCCCTACCCCACGGACTGGGGTCACCTTAGCCATACCACAGGAGGAAAGCGTGCCATGTAGACCTCTAGAAAGTATTCAAAGCAGGATAAAATGCCTGCCCATCTGAGCCTATACCAGCAAACCCCCAATTTCAGTGGCCTCTAGGTCACAAACCCTGTGCCTGACCAGAACCAGAACACTCATCCTTCATTCCAGCCTCTAGGAACCACACACACTGTCAGCTGTTTGGGCCTGCAATGTCCTTTGGCCCTAACTCTATCCCTAGCTTGGGTTCTCATGTCTCCGTCCCATAAGGGTGGGCTCCAAAGCCCTAGGATTTGGGGATGCCTGAGCAATACCACAGGACTCAGCCTCACACCCAGATGGAAATCTTTCCATAATGGACTCCAGTAAGTATATAGGTCAGTATAAATATGAAGGCCCATCTGTTTCCATCCCAGTGAACTCCCACATTCAAGGGCTCATGGATTGAAACCCTGAGCCGGACACTCACCCTGACCCATGTCCTCAACTCAGCCCTCCAGGACGCTCACCACACGGTTGGCAATTCAGACCTTCCATTTTCCTAGGTCCTAACCCTAACCCTATTTGGAGTTCTGAGAGGTCCATCTGTAGAGGCCTGGATCCCAAGCCCCGGGTATTGGGAACACTTTAGCAAAACCAGAGGATCAGCCCGCCACACAAAAGGAAACTCCTTTTTTTACTCCAGACTGGATTCAGAGCATGAGACATCTGAATGCAAACCTGAGACAATGTCAGTGAACCTACACTTCCATCCACGCTCTGAAGACAATCCCTGAGCTTGATACACACCCTAAATCTCCATTGTATCTCAGACCTTGTGAAAATCTCCAAAGTTCTGGCTGATTGTATCTTCTAGGCTTCTGGGCCTTAATCCAACGGAAGGTCTAGACATGGGCGAAAATATGAACAGATATTTCTCCAATGATGACACGCATGTGACCAACAGATATATACATAAATGTTCTATATCACATGGCTTCTGGGAAATGCAAATCTAAACCACATTGAGGTGTCCTATCACACCAGGCAGAATGTCTAAAGTTAACAGGACATGAAACCACAAATATTGGTGAGGATGCAGAGAATGGAGAACCCTCCTACACTCCTGGTTGGAATGCAGACTGTTATATCCACTCTGGAAAACAGTACGGGGTTTCCTCAAGAAGTTAAAAGTAAAGTTACCCTAAAACACAGCAATTTCACTACAGGGCTTTTACCACAAAAATAGAGATGTAGGGGAAAGAACTGGCACCTGCACCCCAGTGTTCATCGCAACAATATCCACTCTAGATAAACTATGGAAAGAACCCAGATATCTATGGACAGAGGAATGGATAAAGAAGATGTGGTTCATATATTCAATGGAATATTCCTCAGCCATCAGAAAGGATGAATACTTACCATCACATCAACCTGGATGGGTCTGGAAGATATTATGCTGAGTAAAATATGTCCATGAAAGAAACACAATTATCATAGGGTTTCACTCATATGTGAAATATCAGAAACAGGGCAGAGAACCGTAGGCAAAGGAAGGGGAAACAGAATGGGAAGTCATCAGAGATGGGGAAAAAACCATGACAGACTCTTAACTATAGCAACCAACTGAGGGTTGCTGGATGGGGGGTGGGGGGGTAACTGGGGTGATGGGCATTAAGGAGGGCACGTGATGCAATACACATCTGATATATTATTTAACACTACATCTGAAAATAATGATGTATGATAAGTTGGCTCATTGAATTCAAATAAAAAATGAAAGAACTCAAATAAACTACCCTAACAATTTGTATGGAATCACAAAAGATACTGAACAACCAGCACAATGTTATGAAGAAAAACAAAGCTGGAGGCGTCACAATTCCATATTTCAAATTATACTACAAAGCTGCGTTCATCCTCACAGTATGGGACTGGCAAAAAAAAAAAAATACACACAGTGACCAAGGAAACGGAATAGAAGCTCAGACATCAGCCCACAATCACGTGCCCAATTAATCTTCTGCAAAAGAGGCAAAACTATTAAAAGGGAAAAGGACAGTTTCTACAACAAATGGTGTTGGGAAAACTGAACAGCTATGCACAAAACAATGAAATTAGACTGCTTTCTTACACCATATGGACAAATAAACTCAAAACAGTTTCAAGACCTCAATGTGAGACCTTAAATCATAAAAATCCTACAAGAGGGCACAGACAGTAACTTCTCTGACATGAACCATACATTTAATAGACATGCCTCCTAAGGCAAAGGAAACAAAAGCAAAAATAAACTACTAGAGCTCCATCAATATAAAAACTTACCGCACAGCAGAACAGCAATGAAAATGTAATAAATAGAATACAACGTACTTAATAGGAGAAGATGTTTGCAAATATCATGTGCAATAAAGGGGTAGTGTCCAAAATATGTAGAACTGATACAACGCAACAACCAAAAAACAAAAAATCCAATTAAAAAATAGACAGAAGACATGAACAGACATTGCTCCAAAGAAGACATACAGATGGCCAACAGTCACGTGAGAAGATGTTCACATCAGCCATCAACAGGAAAATCCAAATGAAAAGGTCCATGAGATATTACCTCATACTATCAGAATGGCTAACAGCACCAGCACAAGAAAACAAATGTTGGGAGGATGTGGGTAAAAGGGAACCCTCTTGCACTGTGGTGGGAATGCTAGCTGCTGCAGTCCCTGTGGAAAACAGTATCACTGTTCTTCAAAACGTTAAATATTAGAACTACCTTATAATCCAGCAATCACACTACCGGGTGATTACCCGACGAATATGAGAACAGTAACTCAAAAGGATACATGTGCCCCTATGATTCTTGCAACATTAATTACAATATTACAATATGGAAACAATCCAAGTATTTCTTGATAACTTGATAAATGAGATGATAAATGTATACACACACACACACAGTGCGAAATTACTCAGCCATAAAAAATCTTGCCATTTGCAGACACATGGATGGAGCTAGAGAATACTATCCTAAGTGAAATCAGTCAGTCAGAGAAAGACAAAGGCCTTTGGATGTCACTCTTCCATGGAATTTAGGAAACAAACATACATAAATAAAGGAGAAAGAAGATACAAAACAAAAACCGACTCTGTGGTTACCAGAGTGGAAGTGGATGGAGGGATGAGTGATATAGATGACGGGGACTAAGAGTACAATTTTCTTTTTTTTATTTGTTTATTTTCAGCATAACAGTGTTCACTGTTTTTGCACCACACCCAGTGCTCCATGCAGTACGTGCCCTCCCTATTACCCACCACCTGGTTCCCCAACCTCCCAACCCCCGCCCTTCCAAAACACTCAGGTTGTTTTTCAGAGTCCATAGTCTCTCATGGTTCATCTCCCCTTCCAGGTTCCCTCAACTCCCTCTCCTCTCCATCTCCCCATGTCCTCCGTGTTCTTTGTTATGCTCCACAAATAAGGGAGACCATATGATATTTGACTCTCTCTGCTTGACTTATTTCACTCAGCATAATCTCTTCGAGTCCCTTCCATGTCGCTACAAAAGTTGGGTATTCATCCTTTCTGATGGAGCCATAATACTCCATTGTGTATATGTATCACATCTTCCTTATCCATTCATCCGTTGAAGGGCATCTTGGTTCTTTCCACAGTTTAGCGACCGTGGCCATTGCTGCAATAAACATTGGGGTACAGATGGCTCTTCTTTTCACTCCATCTGTATCTTTGGGGTAAATACCCATCAGTGTAATTGCAGGGTCATAGGGAAGCTCTATTTTTAATTTCTTGAATCATCTGCACACTGTTCTCCAAAGTGGCTGCACTAAATTGCAGTCTCACCAACAGTGTAAAAGGGTTCCACTTTCTCGACATCCTCTCCAACAAACGTTATTTCCTGTCTTCCTAATTTTGGACATTCTAACTGGTGTCAGGTGGTATCTCAATGTAGTTTTAATTAGAATCTCCCTGATGGCGAGGCAGACGCCTCCCTCTCCACAGATTCTGGGGGTCTCACCTTGGCGGGGGCAGCTGGGGCCGGGCCTGCCACGAAATCCGGGCCCGGACCCAGGCCTGCTTGTTCAGCCTTCCATTGCCAGGGGCCTGTACCTAGGGCCTCACCCCGGGAATCCTGAGTCCCGGGCCACAAGTCCGCCACAGTCCCAGAGACAATGGTGCCTTTCGAGGCTGCGTCCCAGCCGAGTGAGAGATCAATTCGTTCCCCCACAGAGGCCAGACCGCTCCAAGTGCGCCCCGGGGGCCTACCAGGGCGAAGGCGGACGCCCGGCCACAGCCCCTCCATCAACTCTGCTCAGGGAAAACTCCCCGGCGCCGGGACCGCCGACTGCGCCCCATCGTCACGGCTCATTGTCAGGGTGGCCGCGAAATGCCCCAAGAGAAAAAGGGCCCTGGGCCACACGGAACTGGGCGGTCACCAGGGCTGCCGAAAGCCGGCCAATTCTCACGAGCGTTCTGACCAAATCGATCCCGATTTGGGCAAAACGCTCGTGAGAATTGGCCGGAAAACAGGCGGCAAACACACTTTGGGCACAACAGGGCCGCAGGGCCACCCCACTAGGCCCTGCCCGGGATCGCGTGTCGTCGCGATCCGGTACCGCCAGGAGGAGCTCCGGGATGTGGGCCCCGGGGAGGCCGACGCCTCCCGCTCCTCAGCCTCCGGGGGTCCCCTCCTTGGCGGGGGCAGCTCGGGACGGGCCGGACCCGAAAGCCGGGCCCGGGCCCAGGCCTGCTTGCTCAGCCTTCCGTTGCCAGGGGCCTGAGCCTGGGGGCCTCCGCATGGGGAACCCTGAGTCCCGCGCCACGAGTCCCCCCGACCGTCCCAGCGACAACGGCACCTTTCGCGGCTTCGTCCCAGACGTGGAGTGAGAGATCACTCCGTTCCCCCACAGAGGCCAGCCCCCTCCATGGGCGCCCCGGCCGCCCGCCACGGCGGAGGCGGACGCCCGGCCACGGCGCCTCCATCCACTCTCCTCGGGGAAACCTCCCAGGCGCCGGGGCCGCCGGCCGCGCCCCATCGTCGCGGCTCGTTTTCCGGGTGGCCGCGCCATGCCCCGAGCGAGAAAGGGCCCTGCTCCACGCGGAACTGGGCGCTGACCAGGGCTGCCCAACGCCGGCCAATTCTCACGAGGGTTCTGCCCAAATCGATCCCGATTTGGGCAGAACGCTCGTGAGAATTGGCTGGAAAACGCCCGGCGAACACACTTCGGACACCACAGGGCCGCAGGGCGGCCCCCCCCGGGGCCCTCTCCGTGATCGCGGGTCGTCGCGTTCCGGCACCGCCAGGAGGAGCACCGGGAGGCGTGCCCCGGGGAGGCCGATGCCTCCCGCTCCTCAGCCTCCGGGGGTCCCCTCCCTGGCGCCGGCAGCTGGGGCCGGGCCAGCCCCGAAAGCCTGGCCCGGGCCGGGCCTGCTTGCTCAGCCTTCCGTTGCCAGGGGCCTGAGCCTGGGGGCCTCCCCATGGGGAACCCTGAGTCCCGCGCCACGAGTCCCCCGACTGTCCCGGCGACAACGGCACCTTTCGCGGCTTCGTCCTAGCCGCGGAGTGAGAGACCAGTCCGTTTCCCCACAGAGGCCAGCCCCCTCCAGGGGCGCACCGGCCGCCCGCCACGGCGGAGGCGGACGCCCGGCCACGGCGCCTCCATCCACTCTGCTCGGGGAAAACTCCCCGGCGCCGCGGCTGCCGGCCGCGCCCCATCGTCGCGGCTCGTTTTCCGGGTGGCCGCGCCATGCCCCGAGCGAGAAGGGCCCTGCTGCACGCGGAACTGGGCGCTGACCAGGGCTGCCCAACGCCGGCCAATTCTCACGAGCGTTCTGCCCAAATCGATCCCTATTTGGCAGAACGCTCGTGAGAATTGGCCGGAAAACGCCCGGCGAACACACTTCGGGCACCACAGGGCCGCAGGGCGGCCCCCCCCGGAGCCCTGTCCGGGATCGCCTGTCGTCGCGTTCCGGCACCGCCAGGAGGAGCTCCGGGAGGCGTGCCCCGGGGAGGCCGACGCCTCCCGCTCCTCAGCCTCCGGGGGTCCCCTCCCTGGCGCCGGCAGCTGGGGCCGGGCCAGCCCCGAAAGCCGGGCCCGGGCCCGGGCCTGCTTGCTCAGCCTTCCGTTGCCAGGGGCCTGATCCTGGGGGCCTCCCCATGGGGAACTCTGAGTCCCGCGCCACGAGTCCCCCGACCGTCCCGGCAACAACGGCACCATTCGCGGCTTCGTCCTAGCCGCGGAGTGAGAGACCAGTCCGATTCCCCACAGAGGCCAGCCCCCTCCAGGGGCGCCCCGGCCGCCCGCCACGGCGGAGGCGGACGCCCGGCCACGGCGCCTCCATCCACTTTGCTTGGGGAAAACTACCCGGCGCCGCGGCTGCCGGCCGCTTCCCATCGTCGCGGCTCGTTTTCTGGGTGGCCGCGCCATGCCCTGAGCGAGAAAGGGCTCTGCTGCACGCGGAACTGGGCGCTGACTAGGGCTGCCCAACGCCGGCCAATTCTCACGAGCGTTCTGCCCAAATCGATCCCGATTTGGGCAGAACGCTCGTGAGAATTGGCCGGAAAACGCCCGGCGAACACACTTCGGGCACCACAGGGCCGCAGGGCGGCCCCCCCGGGGCCCTGTCCGGGATCGCGGGTCGTCGCGGTCCGGCACCTCCAGGAGGAGCTCCGGGAGGCGTGCCCCGGGGAGGCCGACGCCTCCCGCTCCTCAGCCTCCGGGGGTCCCGTGCCTGGCGCCGGCAGCTGGGGCCGGGCCAGCCCCGAAAGCCGGGCCCGGGCCCTGGCCTGCTTGCTCAGCCTTCCGTTGCCAGGGGCCTGAGCCTGGGGGCCTCCCCATGGGGAACCCTGAGTCCCGCGCCACGAGTCCCCCGACCGTCCCGGCGACAACGGCACCTTTCGCGGCTTCGTCCTAGCCGCGGAGTGAGAGACCAGTCCGTTTCCCCACAGAGTCCAGCCCCCTCCAGGGGCACCCCGGCCGCCCGCCACACCGGAGGCGGACGCTCGGCCACGGCGCCTCCATCCATTCTACTTGGGGAAAACTCCCCGGCGCCGCGGCTACCGGTCGCGCCCCATCGTCACGGCTCGTTTTCTGGGTGGCCGCGCCATGCCCCGAGCGAGAAGGGCCCTGCTGCACGCGGAACTGGGCGCTGACCAGGGCTGCCCAACGCCGGCCAATTCTCATGAGCGTTCTGCCCAAATCGATCCCGATTTGGGCAGAACGCTCGTGAGAATTGGCTGGAAAACGCCCGGCGAACACACTTCGGGCACCACAGGGCCACAGGGCGGCCCCCCCCGGGGCCCTGTCCGGGATCGCGGGTCGTCGCGTTCCTGCACCGCCAGGAGGAGGTCCGGGAGGAGTGCCCCGGGGAGGCCGACGCCTCCCGCTCCTCAGCCTCCGGGGGTCCCCTCCCTGGCGCCGGCAGCTGGGGCCGGGCCAGCCCCGAAAGCCGGGCCCGGGCCCGGGCCTGCTTGCTCAGCCTTCCGTTGCCAGGGGCCTGAGCCTGGGGGCCTCCCCATGGGGAACCCTGAGTCCCGCGCCACGAGTCCCCCGACCGTCCCGGCGACAACGGCACCTTTCGCGGCTTCGTCCTAGCCGCGGAGTGAGAGACCAGTCCGTTTCCCCACAGAGGCCAGCCCCCTCCAGGGGCGCCCAGGCGGCACGCCACGGCGGAGGCGGACGCCCGGCCACGGCGCCTCCATCCACTCTGCTCGGGGAAAACTCCCCGGCGCCGCGGCTGCCGGCCGCGCCCCATCGTCGCGGCTCATTTTCCGGGTGGCCGCGCCATGCCCGGAGCGAGAAGGGCCCTGCTGCACGCGGAACTGGGCGCTGACCAGGGCTGCCCAACGCCGGCCAATTCTCACGAGCGTTCTGCCCAAATCGATCCCGATTTGGGCAGAACGCTCGTGAGAATTGGCCGGAAAACGCCCGGCGAACACACTTCGGGCACCACAGGGCCGCAGGGCGGCCCCCCCCGGAGCCCTGTCCGGGATCGCGGGTCTTCGCGTTCCAGCACCGCCAGGAGGAGCTCCGGGAGGCGTGCCCCGGGGAGGCTGACGCCTCCCGCTCCTCAGCCTCCGGGGGTCGCCTCCCTGGCGCCGGCACCTGGGGCCGGGCCAGCCCCGAACGCCGGGCCCGGGCCCGGTCCTGCTTGCTCAGCCTTCCGTTGCCAGGGGCCTGAGCCTGGGGGCCTCCCCATGGGGAACCCTGAGTCCCGCGCCACGAGTCCCCCGACCGTCCCGGCGACAACGGCACCTTTCGCGGCTTCGTCCTAGCCGCGGAGTGAGAGACCAGTCCGTTTCCCCACAGAGGCCAGCCCCATCCAGGGGCGCACCGGCCGCCCGCCACGGCGGAGGCGGACGCCCTGCCACGGCGCCTCCATCAACTCTGCTCGGGGAAAACTGCCCGGCGCCGCGGCTGCCGGCCACGCCCCATCGTCGCGGCTCGTTTTCCGGGTGGCCGCGCCATGCCCCGAGCGAGAAAGGGCCCTGCTCCACGCGGAACTGGGCGCTGACAAGGGCTGCCCAACGCCGGCCAATTCTCATGAGGGTTCTGCCCAAATCGATCCCGATTTGGGCAGAACGCTCGTGAGAATTGGCTGGAAAACGCCCGGCGAACACACTTCGGAAACCACAGGGCCGCAGGGCGGCCCCCCCCGGGGCCCTCTCCGTGATCGCGGGTCGTCGCGTTCCGGCACTGCCAGGAGGAGCTCCGGAGGGCGTGCCCCGGGGAGGCCGATGCCTCCCGCTCCTCAGCCTCCGGGGGTCCCCTCCCTGGCGCCGGCAGCTGGGGCCGGGCCAGCCCCGAAAGCCGGGCCCGGGCCCGGGCCTGCTTGCTCAGCCTTCCGTTGCCAGGGGCCTGAGCCTGGGGGCCTCCCCATGGGGAACCCTGAGTCCCGCGACACGAGTCCCCCGACCGTCCCGGCGACAACGGCACCTTTCGCGGCTTCGTCCTAGCCGCGGAGTGAGAGACCAGTCCGTTTCCCCACAGAGGACAGCCCCCTCCAGGGGCGCCCAGGCGGCACGCCACGGCGGAGGCGGACGCCCGGCCACGGCGCCTCCATCCACTCTGCTCGGGGAAAACTCCCCGGCGCCGCGGCTGCCGGCCGCGCCCCATCGTCGTGGCTCATTTTCCGGGTGGCCGCGCCATGCCCCGAGCGAGAAGGGCCCTGCTGCACGCGGAACTGTGCGCTGACCAGGGCTGCCCAACGCCGGCCAATTCTCACGAGCGTTCTGCCCAAATCGATCCCGATTTGGGCAGAACGCTCGTGAGAATTGGCCGGAAAACGCCCGGCGAACACACTTCGGGCACCACAGGGCCGCAGGGCGGCCACGCCCGGAGCCCTGTCCGGGATCGCAGGTCTTCGCGTTCCGGCACCGCCAGGAGGAGCTCCGGGAGGCGTGCCCCGGGGAGGCTGACGCCTCCCGCTCCTCAGCCTCCGGGGGTCGCCTCCCTGGCGCCGGCACCTGGGGCCGGGCCAGCCCCGAAAGCCGGGCCCGGGCCCGGTCCTGCTTGCTCAGCCTTCCGTTGCCAGGGGCCTGAGCCTGGGGGCCTCCCCATGGGGAACCCTGAGTCCCGCGCCACGAGTCCCCCGACCGTCCCGGCGACAACGGCACCTTTCGCGGCTTCGTCCTAGCCGCGGAGTGAGAGACCAGTCCGTTTCCCCACTGAGGCCAGCCCCGTCCAGGGGCGCCCCGGCCGCCCGCCACGGCGGAGGCGGACGCCCGGCCACGGCGCCTCCATCCACTCTGCTTGGGGAAAACTACCCGGCGCCGCGGCTGCCGGCCGCGCCCCATCGTCGCGGCTCGTTTTCTGGGTGGCCGCGCCATGCCCCGAGCGAGAAAGGGCTCTGCTGCACGCGGAACTGGGCGCTGACCAGGGCTGCCCAACGCCGGCCAATTCTCCCGAGCGTTCTGCCCAAATCGATCCCGATTTGGGCAGAACGCTCGTGAGAATTGGCCGGAAAACGCCCGGCGAACACACTTCGGGCACCACAGGGCCGCAGGGCGGCCCCCCCCGGGGCCCTGTCCGGGATCGCGGGTCGTCGCGGTCCGGCACCTCCAGGAGGAGCTCCGGGAGGCGTGCCCCGGGGAGGCCGACGCCTCCCGCTCCTCAGCCTCCGGGGGTCCCCTCCCTGGCGCCGGCAGCTGGGGCCGGGCCAGCCCCGAAAGACGGGCCCGGACCCTGGCCTGCTTGCTCAGCCTTCCGTTGCCAGGGGCCTGAGCCTGGGGGCCTCCCCATGGGGAACCCTGAGTCCCGCGCCACAGTCCCCCGACCGTCCCGGCGACAACGGCACCTTTCGCGGCTTCATCCTAGCCGCGGAGTGAGAGACTAGTCCGTTTCCCCACAGAGGCCAGCCCCCTCCAGGGGCACCCCGGCCGCCCGCCACGGCGGAGGCGGACGCCCGGCCACGGCGCCTCCATCCACTCTGCTTGGGGAAAACTCCCCGGCGCCGCGGCTGCCGGCCGCGCCCCATCGTCACGGCTCGTTTTCCGGGTGGCCGCGCCATGCCCCAGCGAGAAGGGCCCCGCTGCACGCGGAATTGGGCGCTGACCAGGGCTGCCCAACGCCGGCCAATTCTCACGAGCGTTCTGCCCAAATCGATCCCGATTTGGGCAGAACGCTCGTGAGAATTGGCCGGAAAACGCCCGGCGAACACACTTCGGGCACCACAGGGCCGCAGGGCGGCCCCCCCCGGGGCCCTGTCCGGGATCGCGGGTCGTCGCGTTCCGGCACCGCCAGGAGGAGCTCCGGGAGGCGTGCCCCGGGGAGGCCGACGCCTCCCGCACCTCAGCCTCCGGGGGTCCCGTCCCTGGCGCCGGCAGCTGGGGCCGGGCCAGCCCCGAAAGCCGGGCCCGGGCCCTGGCCTGCTTGCTCAGCCTTCCGTTGCCAGGGGCCTAAGCCTGGGGGCCTCCCCATGGGGAACCCTGAGTCCCGCGCCACGAGTCCCCCGACCGTCCCGGCGACAGCGGCACCTTCGCGGCTTCGTCCTAGCCGCGGAGTGAGAGACCAGTCCGTTTCCCCACAGAGGCCAGCCCCCTCCAGGTGCACCCCGGCCGCCCGCCACGGCGGAGCCGGACGCCCGGCCACGGCGCCTCCATCCATTCTGCTTGGGGAAAACTCCCCGGCGCCGCGGCTGCCGGCCGCGCCCCATCGTCACGGCTCGTTTTCCGGGTGGCCGCGCCATGCCCCGAGCGAGAAGGGCCCTGCTGCACGCGGAACTGGGCGCTGACCAGGGCTGCCCAACGCCGGCCAATTCTCACGAGCGTTCTGCCCAAATCGATCCCGATTTGGGCAGAACGCTCGTGAGAATTGGCCGGAAAACGCCCGGCGAACACACTTCGGGCACCACAGGGCCGCAGGGCGGCCCCCCCCGGGGCCCTGTCCGGGATCGCGTGTCGTCGCGTTCCGGCACCGCCAGGAGGAGCTCCGGGAGGCGTACCGCGGGGCGGCCGACGCCTCCCGCTCCTCAGCCTCCGGGGGTCCCCTCCCTGGCGCCGGCAGCTGAGGCCGGGCCAGCCCCGAAAGCCGGGCCCTGGCCCGGGCCTGCTTGCTCAGCCTTCCGTTGCCAGGGGCCTGAGCCTTGGGGCCTCCCCATGGGGAACCCTGAGTCCCGCGCCACGAGTCCCCCGACCGTCCCGGCGACAACGGCACCTTTCGCGGCTTCGTCCTAGCCGCGGAGTGAGAGACCAGTCCGTTTCCCCACAGAGGCCAGCCCCCTCCAGGGGCGCCCCGGCCGCCCGCAACGGCGGAAGCGGACGCCCGGCCACGGCGCCTCCATCCACTCTGCTCGGGGAAAACTCCCCGGCGCCGCGGCTGCCGGCCGCACCCCATCGTCGCGGCTCGTTTTCCGGGCGGCCGCGACATGCCCCGAGCGAGAAAGGGCCCTGCACCACGCGGAACTGGGCGCTGACCAGGGCTGCCCAACGCCGGCCAATTCTCACGAGCGTTCTGCCCAAATCGATCCCGATTTGGGCAGAACGCTCGTGACAATTGGCCGGAAAAGGCCCGGCGAACACACTTCGGGCACCACAGGGCCGCAGGGCGGCCCCCCCCGGGGCCCTGTCCGGGATCGCGTGTCGTCGCGTTCCGGCACCGCCAGGAGGAGCTCCGGGAGGCGTGCCGCGGGGCGGCCGATGCCTCCCGCTCCTCAGCCTCCGGGGGGCCCTCCCTGGCGCCGGCAGCTGGGGCCGGGCCAGCCCCGAAAGCCGGGCCCGGGCCCGGGCCTGCTTGCTCAGCCTTCCGTTGCCAGGGGCCTGAGCCTGGGGGCCTCCCCATGGGGAACCCTGAGTCCCGCGCCACGAGTCCCCCGACCGTCCCGGCGACAACGGCACCTTTCGCGGCTTCGTCCTAGCCGCGGAGTGAGAGACCAGTCCGTTTCCCCACAGAGGCCAGCCCCCTCCAGGGGCGCCCCGGCCGCCCGCCACGGCGGAAGCGGACGCCCGGCCACGGCGCCTCCATCCACTCTGCTCGGGGAAAACTCCCCGGCGCAGCGGCTGCCGGCCGCGCCCCATCATCGCGGCTCGTTTTCCGGGCGGCCGCGACATGCCCCGAGCGAGAAAGGGCCCTGCTCCACGCGGAACTGGGCGCTGACCAGGGCTGCCCAACGCCGGCCTATTCTCACGAGCGTTCTGCCCAAATCGATCCCGATTTGGGCAGAACGCTCGTGAGAATTGGCCGGAAAAGGCCCGGCGAACACACTTCGGGCACCACAGGGCCGCAGGGCGGCCCCCCCCGGGGCCCTGTCCGGGATCGCGTGTCGTCGCGTTCCGGCACCGCCAGGAGGAGCTCCGTGAGGCGTGCCGCGGGGCGGCCGACGCCGCCCGCTCCTCAGCCTCCGGGGGTCCCCTCCCTGGCGCCCGCAGATGGGGCCGGGCCAGCCCCGAAAGCCGGGCCCGGGCCCGGGCCTGCTTGCTCAGCCTTCCGTTGCCAGGGGCCTGAGCCTGGGGGCCTCCCCATGGGGAACCCTGAGTCCCGCGACACGAGTCCCCCGACCGTCCCGGCGACAACGGCACCTTTCGCGGCTTCGTCCTAGCCGCGGAGTGAGAGACCAGTCCGTTTCCCCACAGAGGCCAGCCCCCTCCAGGGGCGCCACGGCCTCCCGCCACGGCGGAGGCGGACGCCCGGCCACGGCTCCTCCATCCACTCTGCTCGGGGAAAACTCCCCGGCGCCGCGGCTGCCGGCCACGCCCCATCGTCGCGGCTCGTATTCCAGGTGGCCGCGACATGCCCCGAGCGAGAAAGGGCCCTGCTCCACGCGGAACTGGGCGCTGACCAGGGCTGCCCAATGCCGGCCAATTCTCACGAGCGTTCTGCCCAAATCGATCCAGATTTGGGCAGAACGCTCGTGAGAATTGGCCGGAAAAGGCCCGGCGAACACACTTCGGGCACCACAGGGCCGCAGGGCGGCCCCCCCCTGGGCCCTGTCCGGGATCGCGTGTCGTCGCGTTCCGGCACCGCCAGGGGGAGCTCCGGGAGGCGTGCCGCGGGGAGGCCGACGCCTCCCGCTCCTCAGCTTCCGGGGGTCCCCTCCCTGGCGCCGGCAGCTGGGGCTGGGCCAGCCCGAAAGTCGGGCCCGGGCCCGGGCCTGCTTGCTCAGCCTTCCGTTGCCAGGGGCCTGAGCCTGGGGGCCTCCCCATGGGGAACCCTGAGTCCCGCGCCACGAGTCCCCCGACCGTCCCGGCGACAACGGCACCTTTCGCGGCTTCGTCCTAGCCGCGGAGTGAGAGACCAGTCCGTTTCCACACAGAGGCCAGCCCCCTCCAGGGGCGCCCGGGCCGCCCGCCACGGCGGAGGCGGACGCCCGGCCACGGCGCCTACATCCTCTCTGCTCGGGGAAAACTCCCCGGCGCCGCGGCTGCCGGCCGCGCCCCATCGTCGCGGCTCGTTTTCCGGGTGTCCGCGACATGCCCCGAGCGAGAAAGGGCCCTGCTCCACGCGGAAGTGGGCGCTGACCAGGGCTGCCCAACGCCGGCCCATTCTCACGAGCGTTCTGCCCAAATCGATCCCGATTTGGGTAGAACGCTCGTGAGAATTGGCCGGAAAACGCCCGGCGAACACACTTCGGGCACCACAGGGCCGCAGGTCGGCCCCCCCCGGGGCCCTGTCCGGGATCGCGTGTCGTCGCGTTCCGGCACCGCCAGGAGGAGCTCCGGGAGGCGTGCCGCGGTGAGGCCGACGCCTCCCGCTCCTCAGCCTCCGGGGTCCCCTCCCTGGCGCCGGCAGCTGGGGCCGGGCCAGCCCCGAAAGCCGGGACCGGGCCCGGGCCTGCTTGCTCAGCCTTCCGTTGCCAGGGGCCTGAGCCTGGGGGCCTCCCCATGGGGAACCCTGAGTCCCGCGCCACGAGTCCCCCGACCGTCCCGGCGACAACGGCACCATTCGCGGCTTCGTCCTATCCGCGGAGTGAGAGACCAGTCCGTTTCCCCACAGAGGCCAGCCCCCTCCAGGGGCGCCCTGGCCGCCCGCCACGGCGGAGGCGGACGCCCGGCCACGGCACCTCCATCCACTCTGCTCGGGGAAAACTCCCCGGCGCCGCGGCTGCCGGCCGCGCCCCATCGTCGCGGCTCGTTTTCCGGGCGGCCGCGACATGCCCCGAGCGAGAAAGGGCCCTGCTCCACGCGGAACTGGGCGCTGACCAGGGCTGCCCAACGCCGGCCAATTCTCACGAGCGTTCTGCCCAAATCGATCCCCATTTGGGCAGAACGCTCGTGAGAATTGGCCGGAAAACGCCCAGCGAAAACACTTCGGGCACCACAGGGCCGCAGGGCGGCCCCCCCCGGGGCCCTGTCCGGGATCGCGTGTCATCGCGTTCCGGCACCGCCAGGAGGAGCTCCGGGAGGCGTGCCGCGGGGCGGCCGACGCCTCCCGCTCCTCAGCCTCCGGGGGTCCCCTCCCTGGCGCCGGCAGCTGGGGCCGGTCCAGCCCCGAAAGCCGGGCCCGGGCCCGGGCCTGCTTGCTCAGCCTTCCGTTGCCAGGGGCCTGAGCCTGGGGTCCTCCCCATGGGGAACCCTGAGTCCCGCGCCACGAGTCCACCGAACGTCCCGGCGACAACGGCACCTTTCGCGGCTTCGTCCTAGCCGCGGAGTGAGAGACCAGTCCGTTTCCCCACAGAGGCCAGCCCCCTCCAGGGGCGACCCGGCCGCGCGCCACGGCGGAGGCGGACGCCCGGCCACGGCGCCTCCATCCACTCTGCTCGGGGAAAACTCCCCGGCGCCGCGGCTGCCGGCCGCGCCCCATCGTCGCGGCTCGTTTTCCGGGTGGCCGCGACATGCCCCGAGCGAGAAAGGGCCCTGCTCCACGCGGAACTGGGCGCTGACCAGGGCTGCCCAACGCCGGCCAATTCTCACGAGCGTTCTGCCCAAATCGATCCCGATTTGGGCAGAACGCTCGTGAGAATTGGCCGGAAAACGCCCGGCGAACACACTTCGGGCACCACAGGGCCGAAGGGCGGCCCCACCCGGGGCCCTGTCCGGGATCGCGTGTCGTCGCGTTCCGGCACCGCCAGGAGGAGCTCCGGGAGGCGTGCCGCGGGGCGGCCGAAGCCTCCCGCTCCTCAGCCTCCGGGGGTCCCCTCCCTGGCGCCGGCAGCTGGGGCCGGGCCAGCCCCGAAAGCCGGGCCCGGGCCCGGGCCTGCTTGCTCAGCCTTCCGTTGCCAGGGGCCTGAGCCTGGGGGCCTCCCCATGGGGAACCCTGAGTCCCGCGCCACGAGTCCCCCGACCGTCCCGGCGACAACGGCACCTTTCGCGGCTTCGTCCTAGCCGCGGAGTGAGAGACCAGTCCGTTTCCCCACAGAGGCCAGCCCCCTCCAGGGGCGCCCCGGCCGCCCGCCACGGCGGAGGCGGACGCCCGGCCACGGCGCCTCCATCCACTCTGCTCGGGGAAAACTCCCCGGCGCCGCGGCTGCCGGCCACGCCCCATCGTCGCGGCTCGTATTCCAGGTGGCCGCGACATGCCCCGAGCGAGAAAGGGCCCTGCTCCACGCGGAACTGGGCGCTGACCAGGGCTGCCCAATGCCGGCCAATTCTCACGAGCGTTCTGCCCAAATCGATCCCGATTTGGGCAGAACGCTCGTGAGAATTGGCCGGAAAAGGCCGGGCGAACACACTTCGGGCACCACAGGGCCGCAGGGCGGCCCCCCCCTGGGCCCTGTCCGGGATCGCGTGTCGTCGCGTTCCGGCACCGCCAGGGGGAGCTCCGGGAGGCGTGCCGCGGGGAGGCCGACGCCTCCCGCTCCTCAGCTTCCGGGGGTCCCCTCCCTGGCGCCGGCAGCTGGGGCCGGGCCAGCCCCGAAAGTCGGGCCCGGGCCCGGGCCTGCTTGCTCAGCCTTCCGTTGCCAGGGGCCTGAGCCTGGGGGCCTCCCCATGGGGAACCCTGAGTCCCGCGCCACGAGTCCCCCGACCGTCCCGGCGACAACGGCACCTTTCGCGGCTTCGTCCTAGCTGCGGAGTGAGAGACCAGTCCGTTTCCACACAGAGGCCAGCCCCCTCCAGGGGCGCCCGGGCCGCCCGCCACGGCGGAGGCGGACGCCCGGCCACGGCGCCTACATCCTCTCTGCTCGGGGAAAACTCCCCGGCGCCGCGGCTGCCGGCCGCGCCCCATCGTCGCGGCTCGTTTTCCGGGTGTCCGCGACATGCCCCGAGCGAGAAAGGGCCCTGCTCCACGCGGAAGTGGGCGCTGACCAGGGCTGCCCAACGCCGGCCAATTCTCACGAGCGTTCTGCCCAAATCGATCCCGATTTGGGCAGAACGCTCGTGAGAATTGGCCGGAAAACGCCCGGCGAACACACTTCGGGCACCACAGGGCCGCAGGTCGGCCCCCCCCGGGGCCCTGTCCGGGATCGCGTGTCGTCGCGTTCCGGCACCGCCAGGAGGAGCTCCGGGAGGCGTGCCGCGGTGAGGCCGACGCCTCCCGCTCCTCAGCCTCCGGGGTCCCCTCCCTGGCGTCGGCAGCTGGGGCCGGGCCAGCCCCGAAAGCCGGGCCCGGGCCCGGGCCTGCTTGCTCAGCCTTCCGTTGCCAGGGGCCTGAGCCTGGGAGCCTCCCCATGGGGAACCCTGAGTCCCGCGCCACGAGTCCCCCAACCGTCCCGGCGACAACGGCACCTTTCGCGGCTTCGTCCTAGCCGCGGAGTGAGAGACCAGTCCGTTTCCCCACAGAGGCCAGCCCCCTCCAGGGGCGCCCCGGCCGCCCGCCACGGCGGAGGCGGACGCCCGGCCACGGCGCCTCCATCCACTCTGCTCGGGGAAAACTCCCCGGCGCCGCGGCTTCCGGCCGCGCCCCATCGTCGCGGCTCATTTTCCGGGTGTCCGCGACATGCCCCGAGCGAGAAAGGGCCCTGCTCCACGCGGAACTGGGCGCTGACCAGGGCTGCCCAACGCCGGCCAATTCTCACGAGCGTTCTGCCCAAATCGATCCCGATTTGGGCAGAACGCTCGTGAGAATTGGCCGGTAAAGGCCCGGCGAACACACTTCGGGCACCACAGGGCCGCAGGGCGGCCCCCCCCGGGGCCCTGTCCGGGATCGCGTGTCGTCGCGTTCCGGCACCGCCAGGAGGAGCTCCGGGAGGCGTGCCGCGGGGCGGCCGACGCCTCCCGCTCCTCAGCCTCCGGGGGTCCCCTCCCTGGCGCCGGCAGCTGGGGCCGGGCCAGCCCCGAAAGCCGGGCCCAGGCCCGGGCCTGCTTGCTCAGCCTTCCGTTGCCAGGGGCCTGAGCCTGGGGGCCTCCCCATGGGGAACCCTGAGTCCCGCGCCACGAGTCCCCCAACCGTCCCGGCGACAACGGCACCTTTCGCGGCTTCGTCCTAGCCGCGGAGTGAGAGACCAGTCCGTTTCCCCACAGAGGCCAGCCCCCTCCAGGGGCGCCCCGGCCGCCCGCCACGGCGGAGGCGGACGCCCGGCCACGGCGCCTCCATCCACTCTGCTCGGGGAAAACTCCCCGGCGCCGCGGCTTCCGGCCGCGCCCCATCGTCGCGGCTCGTTTTCCGGGTGGCCGCGACATGCCCCGAGCGAGAAAGGGCCCTGCTCCACGCGGAACTGGGCGCTGACCAGGGCTGCTCAACGCCGGCCAATTCTCACGAGCGTTCTGCCCAAATCGATCCCGATTTGGGCAGAACGCTCGTGAGATTTGGCCGGTAAAGGCCCGGCGAACACACTTCGGGCACCACAGGGCCGCAGGGCGGCCCCCCCCGGGGCCCTGTCCGGGATCGCGTGTCGTCGCGTTCCGGCACCGCCAGGAGGAGCTCCGGGAGGCGTGCCGCGGGGCGGCCGACGCCTCCCGCTCCTCAGCCTCCGGGGGTCCCCTCCCTGGCGCCGGCAGCTGGGGCCGGGCCAGCCCCGAAAGCCGGGCCCAGGCCCGGGCCTGCTTGCTCAGCCTTCCGTTGCCAGGGGCCTGAGCCTGGGGGCCTCCCCATGGGGAACCCTGAGACCCGCGCCACGAGTCCCCCGACCGTCCCGGCGACAACGGCACCTTTCGCGGCTTCGTCCTAGCCGCAGTGTGAGAGACCTGTCCGTTTCCCCACAGAGGCCAGCCCCCTCCAGGGGCGCCCCGGCCGCCCGCCACGGCGGAGGCAACGCCCGGCCACGGCGCCTCCATCCTCTCTGCTCGGGGAAAACTCCCCGGCGCCGCGGCTTCCGGCCGCGCCCCATCGTCGCGGCTCGTTTTCCGGGTGGCCGCGACATGCCCCGAGCGAGAAAGGGTCCTGCTCCACGCGGAACTGGGCGCTGACCAGGGCTGCCCAACGCCGGCCAATTCTCACGAGCGTTCTGCCCAAATCGATCCCGATTTGGGCAGAACGCTCGTGAGATTTGGCGGGAAAACGCCCGGCGAACACACTTCGGGCACCAGAGGGCCGCAGGGCGGCCCCCCCCGGGGCCCTGTCCGGGATCGCGTGTCCTCGCGTTCCGGCACCGCCAGGAGGAGCTCCGGGAGGCGTGCCGCGGGGAGGCCGACGCCTCCCACTCCTCAGCCTCCGGGGGTCCCCTCCCTGGCGCCGGCAGCTGGGGCCGGGCCAGCCCCGATAGCCGGGCCCGGGCCCGGGCCTGCTTGCTCAGCCTTCCGTTGCCAGGGGCCTGAGCCTGGGGGCCTCCCCATGGGGAACCCTGAGTCCCGCGCCACGAGTCCACCGAACGTCCCGGCGACAACGGCACCTTTCGCGGCTTCGTCCTAGCCGCGGAGTGAGAGACCAGTCCGTTTCCCCACAGAGGCCAGCCCCCTCCAGGGGCGACCCGGCCGCCCGCCACGGCGGAGGCGGACGCCCGGCCACGGCGCCTCCATCCACTCTGCTCGGGGAAAACTCCCCGGCGCCGCGGCTGCCGGCCGCGCCCCATCGTCGCGGCTCGTTTTCCGGTTGGCCGCGACATGCCCCGAGCGAGAAAGGGCCCTGCTCCACGCGGAACTGGGCGCTGACCAGGGCTGCCCAACGCTGGCCAATTCTCACGAGCGTTCTGCCCAAATCGATCCCGATTTGGGCAGAACGCTCGTGAGAATTGGCCGGAAAACGCCCGGCGAACACACTTCGGGCACCACAGGGCCGCAGGGCGGCCCCCCCCGGGGCCCTGTCCGGGATCGCGTGTCGTCGCGTTCCGGCACCGCCAGGAGGAGCTCCGGGAGGCGTGCCGCGGGGCGGCCGACGCCTCCCGCTCCTCAGCCTCCGGGGGTCCCCTCCCTGGCGCCGGCAGCTGGGGCCGGTCCAGCCCCGAAAGCCGGGCCCGGGCCCGGGCCTGCTTGCTCAGCCTTCCGTTGCCAGGGGCCTGAGCCTGGGGGCCTCCCCATGGGGAACCCTGAGTCCCGCGCCACGAGTCCACCGAACGTCCCGGCGACAACGGCACCTTTCGCGGCTTCGTCCTAGCCGCGGAGTGAGAGACCAGTCCGTTTCCCCACAGAGGCCAGCCCCCTCCAGGGGCGACCCGGCCGCCCGCGACGGCGGAGGCGAACGCCCGGCCACGGCGCCTCCATCCACTCTGCTCGGGGAAAACTCCCCGGCGCCGCGGCTGCCGGCCGCGCCCCATCGTCGCGGCTGGTTTTCCGGGTGGCCGCGACATGCCCCGAGCGAGAAAGGTCCCTGCTCCACGCGGAACGGGGAGCTGACCAGGGCTGCCCAACGCCGGCCAATTCTCACGAGCGTTCTGCCCAAATCGATCCCGATTTGGGCAGAACGCTCGTGAGAATTGGCCGGAAAACGCCCGGCGAACACACTTCGGGCACCACAGGGCCGCAGGGCGGCCCCCCCCGGGGCCCTGTCCGGGATCGCGTGTCGTCGCGTTCCGGCACCGCCAGGAGGAGCTCCGGGAGGCGTGCCGCGGGGCGGCCGACGCCTCCCGCTCCTCAGCCTCCGGGGGTCCCCTCCCTGGCGCCGGCAGCTCGGGCCGGTCCAGCCCCGAAAGCCGGGCCCGGGCCCGGGCCTGCTTGCTCAGCCTTCCGTTGCCAGGGGCCTGAGCCTGGGGGCCTCCCCATGGGGAACCCTGAGTCCCGCGCCACGAGTCCCCCGACCGTCCCGGCGACAACGGCACCTTTCGCGGCTTCGTCCTAGCCGCGGAGTGAGAGACCAGTCCGTTTCCCCACAGAGGCCAGCCCCTCCAGGGGCGCCCCGGCCGCCCGCCATGGCGGAGGCGGACGCCCGGCCACGGCGCCTCCATCCTCTCTGCTCGGGGAAAACTCCCCGGCGCCGCGGCTGCCGGCCGCGCCCCATCGTCGCGGCTCGTTTTCCGGGTGTCCGCGACATGCCCCGGGCGAGAAAGGGCCCTGCTCCACGCGGAACTGGGCGCTGACCAGGGCTGCCCAACGCCGGCCAATTCTCACGAGCGTTCTGCCCAAATCGATCCCGATTTGGGCAGAACGCTCTTGAGAATTGGCCGGAAAACGCCCGGCTAACACACTTCGGGCACCACAGGGCCGCAGGGCGGCCCCCCCCGGGGCCCTGTCCGGGATCGCGTGTCGTCGCGTTCCGGCACCGCCAGGAGGAGCTCCGGGAGGCGTGCGGCGGAGCGGCCGACGCCTCCCGCTCCTCAGCCTCCGGGGGTCCCCTCCCTGGCGCCGGCAGATGGGGCCGGGCCAGCCCCGAAAGCCGGGCCCGGGCCCGGGCCTGCTTGCTCAGCCTTCCGTTGCCAGGGGCCTAAGCCTGGGGGCCTCCCCATGGGGAACCCTGAGTCCCACGCCACGAGTCCCCCGACCGTCCCGGCGACAACGGCACCTTTCGCGGCTTCGTCCTAGCCGCGGAGTGAGAGACCAGTCCATTTCCCCACAGAGGCCAGCCCCCTCCAGGGGCGCCCCGGCCGCCCGCCACGGCGGAGGCGGACGCCCGGCCACGGCGCCTCCATCCACTCTGCTCGGGGAAAACTCCCCGGCGCCGCGGCTGCCGGCCGCGCCCCATCGTCGCGTCTCGTTTTCCGGGTGGCCGCGACATGCCTCGAGCCAGAAAGGGCCCTGCTCCACGCGGAACTGGGCGCTGACCAGGGCTGCCCAAAGCCGGCCAATTCTCACGAGCGTTCTGCCCAAATCGCTCCCGATTTGGGCAGAACGCTCGTGAGAATTGGCCGGTAAAGGCCCGGCGAACACACTTCGGGCACCACAGGGCCGCAGGGCGGCCCCCCCCGGGGCCCTGTCCGGGATCGCGTGTCGTCGCGTTCCGGCACCGCCAGGAGGAGCTCCGGGAGGCGTGCCGCGGGGCGGCCGACGCCTCCCGCTCCTCAGCCTCCGGGGGTCCCCTCCCTGGCGCCGGCAGCTGGGGCCGGGCCAGCCCCGAAAGCCGGGCCCAGGCCCGGGCCTGCTTGCTCAGCCTTCCGTTGCCAGGGGCCTGAGCCTGGGGGCCTCCCCATGGGGAACCCTGAGACCCGCGCCACGAGTCCCCCGACCGTCCCGGCGACAACGGCACCTTTCGCGGCTTCGTCCTAGCCGCAGTGTGAGAGACCTGTCCGTTTCCCCACAGAGGCCAGCCCCCTCCAGGGGCGCCCCGGCCGCCCGCCACGGCGGAGGCAACGCCCGGCCACGGCGCCTCCATCCTCTCTGCTCGGGGAAAACTCCCCGGCGCCGCGGCTTCCGGCCGCGCCCCATCGTCGCGGCTCGTTTTCCGGGTGGCCGCGACATGCCCCGAGCGAGAAAGGGCCCTGCTCCACGCGGAACTGGGCGCTGACCAGGGCTGCCCAACGCCGGCCAATTCTCACGAGCGTTCTGCCCAAATCGATCCCGATTTGGGCAGAACGCTCGTGAGATTTGGCGGGAAAACGCCCGGCGAACACACTTCGGGCACCAGAGGGCCGCAGGGCGGCCCCCCCCGGGGCCCTGTCCGGGATCGCGTGTCCTCGCGTTCCGGCACCGCCAGGAGGAGCTCCGGGAGGCGTGCCGCGGGGAGGCCGACGCCTCCCACTCCTCAGCCTCCGGGGGTCCCCTCCCTGGCGCCGGCAGCTGGGGCCGGGCCAGCCCCGATAGCCGGGCCCGGACCCGGGCCTGCTTGCTCAGCCTTCCGTTGCCAGGGGCCTGAGCCTGGGGGCCTCCCCATGGGGAACCCTGAGTCCCGCGCCACGAGTCCACCGAAAGTCCCGGCGACAACGGCACCTTTCGCGGCTTCGTCCTAGCCGCGGAGTGAGAGACCAGTCCGTTTCCCCACAGAGGCCAGCCCCCTCCAGGGGCGACCCGGCCGCCCGCCACGGCGGAGGCGGACGCCCGGCCACGGCGCCTCCATCCACTCTGCTCGGGGAAAACTCCCCGGCGCCGCGGCTGCCGGCCGCGCCCCATCGTCGCGGCTCGTTTTCCGGGTGGCCGCGACATGCCCCGAGCGAGAAAGGGCCCTGCTCCACGCGGAACTGGGCGCTGACCAGGGCTGCCCAACGCTGGCCAATTCTCACGAGCGTTCTGCCCAAATCGATCCCGATTTGGGCAGAACGCTCGTGAGAATTGGCCGGAAAACGCCCGGCGAACACACTTCGGGCACCACAGGGCCGCAGGGCGGCCCCCCCCCGGGGCCCTGTCCGGGATCGCGTGTCGTCGCGTTCCGGCACCGCCAGGAGGAGCTCCGGGAGGCGTGCCGCGGGGCGGCCGACGCCTCCCGCTCCTCAGCCTCCGGGGGTCCCCTCCCTGGCGCCGGCAGCTGGGGCCGGTCCAGCCCCGAAAGCCGGGCCCGGGCCCGGGCCTGCTTGCTCAGCCTTCCGTTGCCAGGGGCCTGAGCCTGGGGGCCTCCCCATGGGGAACCCTGAGTCCCGCGCCACGAGTCCACCGAACGTCCCGGCGACAACGGCACCTTTCGCGGCTTCGTCCTAGCCGCGGAGTGAGAGACCAGTCCGTTTCCCCACAGAGGCCAGCCCCATCCAGGGGCGACCCGGCCGCCCGCGACGGCGGAGGCGAACGCCCGGCCACGGCGCCTCCATCCACTCTGCTCGGGGAAAACTCCCCGGCGCCGCGGCTGCCGGCCGCGCCCCATCGTCGCGGCTGGTTTTCCGGGTGGCCGCGACATGCCCCGAGCGAGAAAGGTCCCTGCTCCACGCGGAACGGGGAGCTGACCAGGGCTGCCCAACGCCGGCCAATTCTCACGAGCGTTCTGCCCAAATCGATCCCGATTTGGGCAGAACGCTCGTGAGAATTGGCCGGAAAACGCCCGGCGAACACACTTCGGGCACCACAGGGCCGCAGGGCGGCCCCCCCCGGGGCCCTGTCCGGGATCGCGTGTCGTCGCGTTCCGGCACCGCCAGGAGGAGCTCCGGGAGGCGTGCCGCGGGGCGGCCGACGCCTCCCGCTCCTCAGCCTCCGGGGGTCCCCTCCCTGGCGCCGGCAGCTCGGGCCGGTCCAGCCCCGAAAGCCGGGCCCGGGCCCGGGCCTGCTTGCTCAGCCTTCCGTTGCCAGGGGCCTGAGCCTGGGGGCCTCCCCATGGGGAACCCTGAGTCCCGCGCCACGAGTCCCCCGACCGTCCCGGCGACAACGGCACCTTTCGCGGCTTCGTCCTAGCCGCGGAGTGAGAGACCAGTCCGTTTCCCCACAGAGGCCAGCCCCTCCAGGGGCGCCCCGGCCGCCCGCCATGGCGGAGGCGGACGCCCGGCCACGGCGCCTCCATCCTCTCTGCTCGGGGAAAACTCCCCGGCGCCGCGGCTGCCGGCCGCGCCCCATCGTCGCGGCTCGTTTTCCGGGTGTCCGCGACATGCCCCGGGCGAGAAAGGGCCCTGCTCCACGCGGAACTGGGCGCTGACCAGGGCTGCCCAACGCCGGCCAATTCTCACGAGCGTTCTGCCCAAATCGATCCCGATTTGGGCAGAACGCTCGTGAGAATTGGCCGGAAAACGCCCGGCTAACACACTTCGGGCACCACAGGGCCGCAGGGCGGCCCCCCCCGGGGCCCTGTCCGGGATCGCGTGTCGTCGCGTTCCGGCACCGCCAGGAGGAGCTCCGGGAGGCGTGCGGCGGGGCGGCCGACGCCTCCCGCTCCTCAGCCTCCGGGGGTCCCCTCCCTGGCGCCGGCAGATGGGGCCGGGCCAGCCCCGAAAGCCGGGCCCGGGCCCGGGCCTGCTTGCTCAGCCTTCCGTTGCCAGGGGCCTAAGCCTGGGGGCCTCCCCATGGGGAACCCTGAGTCCCACGCCACGAGTCCCCCGACCGTCCCGGCGACAACGGCACCTTTCGCGGCTTCGTCCTAGCCGCGGAGTGAGAGACCAGTCTTTTTCCCCACAGAGGCCAGCCCCCTCCAGGGGCGCCCCGGCCGCCCGCCACGGCGGAGGCGGACGCCCGGCCACGGCGCCTCCATCCACTCTGCTCGGGGAAAACTCCCCGGCGCCGCGGCTGCCGGCCGCGCCCCATCGTCGCGTCTCGTTTTCCGGGTGGCCGCGACATGCCTCGAGCCAGAAAGGGCCCTGCTCCACGCGGAACTGGGCGCTGACCAGGGCTGCCCAAAGCCGGCCAATTCTCACGAGCGTTCTGCCCAAATCGATCCCGATTTGGGCAGAACGTTCGTGAGAATTAGCCGGAAAAGGCCCGGCGAACACACTTCGGGCACCACAGGGCCGCAAGGCGGCCCCCCCCGGGGCCCTGTCCGGGATCGCGTGTCGTCGCGTTCCGGCACCGCCAGGAGGAGCTCCGGGAGGCGTGCCGCGGGGAGGCCGACGCCTCCCGCTCCTCAGCCTCCGGGGGTCCCCTACCTGGCGCCGGCAGCTGGGGCCGGGCCAGCACCGAAAGCCGGGCCCGGGCCCGGGCCTGCTTGCTCAGCCTTCCGTTGCCAGGGGCCTGAGCCTGGGGGCCTCCCCATGGGGAACCCTGAGTCCCGCGCCACGAGTCCCCCGAACGTCCCGGCGACAACGGCACCTTTCGCGGCTTCGTCCTAGCAGCGGAGTGAGAGACCAGTCCGATTCCCCACAGAGGCCAGCCCCCTCCAGGGGCGCCACGGCCGCCCGCCACGGCGGAGGCGGACGCCCGGCCACGGCGCCTCCATCCACTCTGCTCGGGGAAAACTCCCCGGCGCCGCGGCTGCCGGCCGCGCCCCATCGTCGCGGCTCGTTTTCCGGGTGGCCGCGACATGCCCCAAGCGAGAAAGGGCCCTGCTCCACGCGGAACTGGGCGCTGACCAGGGCTGCCCAACGCCGGCCAATTCTCACGAGCGTTCTGCCCAAATCGATCCCGATTTGGGCAGAACGCTCGTGAGAATTGGCCGGTAAAGGCCCGGCGAACACACTTCGGGCACCACAGGGCCGCAGGGCGTCCCCCCCCGGGGCCCTCTCCGGGATCGTGTGTCGTCGCTTTCCGGCACCGCCAGGAGGAGCTCTGGGAGGCGTGCCACGGGGCGGCCGACGCCTCCCGCTCCTCAGTTTCCGGGGGTCCCCTCCCTGGCGCCGGCAGCTGGGGCTGGGCCAGCCCCGAAAGCCGGGCCCGGGCCCGGGCCTGCTTGCTCAGCCTTCCGTTGCCAGGGGCCTGAGCCTGGGGGCCTCCCCATGGGGAACCCTGAGTCCCGCGCCACGAGTCCCCCGACCGTCCCGGCGACAACGGCACCATTTGCGGCTTCGTCCTAGCCGCGGAGTGAGAGACCAGTCTGTTTCCCCACAGAGGCCAGCCCCCTCCAGGGGCGCCCCAGCCGCCCGCCACGGCGGAGGCGGACGCCCGGCCACGGCGCCTCCATCCACTCTGCTCGGGGAAAACTCGCCGGCGCCGCGGCTGCCGGCCGCGCCCCATCGTCGCGGCTCGTTTTCCGGGTGGCCGCGACATGCCCCGAGCGAGAAAGGGCCCTGCTCCACGCGGAACTGGGCGCTGACCAGGGCTGCCCAACGCCGGCCAATTCTCACGAGCGTTCTGCGCAAATCGATCCCGATTTGGGCTGAAAGCTCGTGAGAATTGGCCGGAAAAGGCCCGGCGAACACACTTCGGGCAACACAGGGTCGCAGGGCGGCCCCCCCCGGGGCCCTGTCCGGGATCGCGTGTCGTCGCGTTCCGGCACCGCCAGGAGGAGCTCCGGGAGGCGTGCCGTGGGGAGGCCGACGCCTCCCGCTCCTCAGCCTCCGGGGGTCCCCTCCCTGGCGCCGGCAGCTGGGGCCGGGCCAGCCCCGAAAGCCGGGCCCGGGCCCGGGCCTGCTTGCTCAGCCTTCCGTTGCCAGGGGCCTGAGCCTGGGGGCCTCCCCATGGGGAACCCTGAGTCCCGCGCCACGAGTCCCCCGACCGTCCCGGCGACAACGGCACCTTTCGCGGCTTCGTCCTAGCCGCGGAGTGAGAGACCAGTCCGTTTCCCCACAGAGGCCAGCCCCCTCCAGGGGCGCCCTGGCCGCCCGCCACGGCGGAGGCGGACACCCGGCCACGGCGCCTCCATCCACTCTGCTCGGGGAAAACTCCCCGGCGCCTCGCCTGCCGGCCGCGCCCCATCGTCGCGGCTCGTTTTCCGGGTGGCCGCGACATGCCCCGAGCGAGAAAGGGCCCTGCTCCACGCGGAACTGGGCGCTGACCAGGGCTGCCCAACGCCGGCCAATTCTCACGAGCGTTCTGCCCAAATCGATCCCGATTTGGGCAGAACGCTCGTGAGAATTGGCCGGAAAAGGCCCGGCGAACACACTTCGGGCACCACAGGGCCGCAGGGCCACCCCCCCCGGGGCCCTGTCCGGGATCGCGTCTCGTCGCGTTCCGGCACCGCCAGGAGGAGCTCCGGGAGGCGTGCCGCGGGGAGGCCGACGCCTCCCGCTCCGCAGCCTCCGGAGGTCCCCTCCCTGGCGCCGGCAGCTGGGGCCGGGCCAGCCCCGAAAGCCGGGCCCGGGCCCGGGCCTGCTTGCTCAGCCTTCCGTTGCCAGGGGCCTGAGCCTGGGGGCCTCCCATGGGGAACACTGAGACCCGCGCCACGAGTCCCCCGACCGTCCCGGCGACAACGGCACCTTTCGCGGCTTCGTCCTAGCCGCGGAGTGAGAGACCAGTCCGTTTCCCCACAGAGGCCAGCCCCCTCCAGGGGCGCCCCGGCCGCCCGCCACGGCGGAGGCGGACGCCCGGCCGCGGCGCCTCCATCCACTCTGCTCAGGGAAAACTCGCCGGCGCCGCGGCTGCCAGCCGCGCCCCATCGTCGCGGCTCGTTTTCCGGGTGGCCGACATGCCCCGAGCGAGAAAGGGCCCTGCTCCACGCGGCACTGGGCGCTGACCAGGGCTGCCCAACGCCGGCCAATTCTCACGAGCGTTCTGCCCAAATCGATCCCGATTTGGGCAGAACGCTCGTGAGAATTGGCCGGAAAAGGCCCGGCGAACACACTTCGGGCACCACAGGGCCACAGGGCGGCCCCCCCCGGGGCCCTGTCCGGGGTCGCGTGTCGTCGCGTTCCGGCACCGCCAGGAGGAGCTCCGGGAGGCGTGCCGCGGGGAGGCCGACGCCTCCCGCTCCTCAGCCTCCGGGGGTCCCCTCCCTGGCGCCGGCAGCTGGGGCCGGGCCAGCCCCGAATGCCGGGCCCGGGCCCGGGCCTGCTTGCTCAGCCTTCCGTTGCCAGGGGCCTGAGCCTTAGGGCCTCCCCTTGGGGAACACTGAGTCCCGCGCCACGAGTCCCCCGACTGTCCCGGCGACAACGGCACCTTTCGTGGCTTCGTCCTAGCCGCGGAGTGAGAGACCAGTCCGTTTCCCCACAGAGGCCAGCCCCCTCCAGGGGCGCCCCGGCCGCCCGCCACGGCGGAGGCGGACGCCCGGCCACGGCGCCTCCATCCACTCTGCTCGGGGAAAACTCCCCGGCGCCGCGGCTTCCGGCCGCGCCCCATCGTCGCGGCTCGTTTTCCGGGTGGCCGCGACATGCCCCGAGCGAGAAAGGGCCCTGCTCCACGCGGAACTGGGCGCTGACCAGGGCTGCCCAACGCCGGCCAATTCTCACGAGCGTTCTGCCCAAATCGATCCCGATTTGGGCAGAACGCTCGTGAGATTTGGCCGGTAAAGGCCCGGCGAACACACTTCGGGCACCACAGGGCCGCAGGGCGGCCCCCCCCGGGGCCCTGTCCGGGATCGCGTGTCGTCGCGTTCCGGCACCGCCAGGAGGAGCTCCGGGAGGCGTGCCGCGGGGCGGCCGACGCCTCCCGCTCCTCAGCCTCCGGGGGTCCCCTCCCTGGCGCCGGCAGCTGGGGCCGGGCCAGCCCCGAAAGCCGGGCCCAGGCCCGGGCCTGCTTGCTCAGCCTTCCGTTGCCAGGGGCCTGAGCCTGGGGGCCTCCCCATGGGGAACCCTGAGACCCGCGCCACGAGTCCCCCGACCGTCCCGGCGACAACGGCACCTTTCGCGGCTTCGTCCTAGCCGCAGTGTGAGAGACCTGTCCGTTTCCCCACAGAGGCCAGCCCCCTCCAGGGGCGCCCCGGCCGCCCGCCACGGCGGAGGCAACGCCCGGCCACGGCGCCTCCATCCTCTCTGCTCGGGGAAAATTCCCCGGCGCCGCGGCTTCCGGCCGCGCCCCATCGTCGCGGCTCCTTTTCCGGGTGGCCGCGACATGCCCCGAGCGAGAAAGGGCCCTGCTCCACGCGGAACTGGGCGCTGACCAGGGCTGCCCAACGCCGGCCAATTCTCACGAGCGTTCTGCCCAAATCGATCCCGATTTGGGCAGAACGCTCGTGAGATTTGGCGGGAAAACGCCCGGCGAACACACTTCGGGCACCAGAGGGCCGCAGGGCGGCCCCCCCGGGGCCCTGTCCGGGATCGCGTGTCCTCGCGTTCCGGCACCGCCAGGAGGAGCTCCGGGAGGCGTGCCGCGGGGAGGCCGACGCCTCCCGCTCCTCAGCCTCCGGGGGTCCCCTCCCTGGCGCCGGCAGCTGGGGCCGGGCCAGCCCCGATAGCCGGGCCCGGGCCCGGGCCTGCTTGCTCAGCCTTCCGTTGCCAGGGGCCTGAGCCTGGGGGCCTCCCCATGGGGAACCCTGAGTCCCGCGCCACGAGTCCACCGAACGTCCCGGCGACAACGGCACCTTTCGCGGCTTCGTCCTAGCCGCGGAGTGAGAGACCAGTCCGTTTCCCCACAGAGGCCAGCCCCCTCCAGGGGCGACCCGGCCGCCCGCCACGGCGGAGGCGGACGCCCGGCCACGGCGCCTCCATCCACTCTGCTCGGGGAAAACTCCCCGGCGCCGCGGCTGCCGGCCGCGCCCCATCGTCGCGGCTCGTTTTCCGGGTGGCCGCGACATGCCCCGAGCGAGAAAGGGCCCTGCTCCACGCGGAACTGGGCGCTGACCAGGGCTGCCCAACGCTGGCCAATTCTCACGAGCGTTCTGCCCAAATCGATCCCGATTTGGGCAGAACGCTCGTGAGAATTGGCCGGAAAACGCCCGGCGAACACACTTCGGGCACCACAGGGCCGCAGGGCGGCCCCCCCCGGGGCCCTGTCCGGGATCGCGTGTCGTCGCGTTCCGGCACCGCCAGGAGGAGCTCCGGGAGGCGTGCCGCGGGGCGGCCGACGCCTCCCGCTCCTCAGCCTCCGGGGGTCCCCTCCCTGGCGCCGGCAGCTGGGGCCGGTCCAGCCCCGAAAGCCGGGCCCGGGCCCGGGCCTGCTTGCTCAGCCTTCCGTTGCCAGGGGCCTGAGCCTGGGGGCCTCCCCATGGGGAACCCTGAGTCCCGCGCCACGAGTCCACCGAACGTCCCGGCGACAACGGCACCTTTCGCGGCTTCGTCCTAGCCGCGGAGTGAGAGACCAGTCCGATTCCCCACAGAGGCCAGCCCCCTCCAGGGGCGACCCGGCCGCCCGCGACGGCGGAGGCGAACGCCCGGCCACGGCGCCTCCATCCACTCTGCTCGGGGAAAACTCCCCGGCGCCGCGGCTGCCGGCCGCGCCCCATCGTCGCGGCTGGTTTTCCGGGTGGCCGCGACATGCCCCGAGCGAGAAAGGTCCCTGCTCCACGCGGAACGGGGAGCTGACCAGGGCTGCCCAACGCCGGCCAATTCTCACGAGCGTTCTGCCCAAATCGATCCCGATTTGGGCAGAACGCTCGTGAGAATTGGCCGGAAAACGCCCGGCGAACACACTTCGGGCACCACAGGGCCGCAGGGCGGCACCCCCGGGGCCCTGTCCGGGATCGCGTGTCGTCGCGTTCCGGCACCGCCAGGAGGAGCTCCGGGAGGCGTGCCGCGGGGCGGCCGACGCCTCCCGCTCCTCAGCCTCCGGGGGTCCCCTCCCTGGCGCCGGCAGCTGGGGCCGGGCCAGCCCCGAAAGCCGGGCCCGGGCCCGGGCCTGCTTGCTCAGCCTTCCGTTGCCAGGGGCCTGAGCCTGGGGGCCTCCCCATGGGGAACACTGAGTCCCGCGCCACGAGTCCCCCGACCGTCCCGGCGACAACGGCACCTTTCGCGGCTTCGTCCTAGCCGCGGAGTGAGAGACCAGTCCGTTTCCCCACAGAGGCCAGCCCCTCCAGGGGCGCCCCGGCCGCCCGCCATGGCGGAGGCGGACGCCCGGCCACGGCGCCTCCATCCTCTCTGCTCGGGGAAAACTCCCCGGCGCCGCGGCTGCCGGCCGCGCCCCATCGTCGCGGCTCGTTTTCCGGGTGGCCGCGACATGCCCCGAGCGAGAAAGGGCCCTGCTCCACGCGGAACTGGGCGCTGACCAGGGCTGCCCAACGCCGGCCAATTCTCACGAGCGTTCTGCCCAAATCGATCCCGATTTGGGCAGAACGCTCTTGAGAATTGGCCGGAAAACGCCCGGCTAACACACTTCGGGCACCACAGGGCCGCAGGGCGGCCCCCCCCGGGGCCCTGTCCGGGATCGCGTGTCGTCGCGTTCCGGCACCGCCAGGAGGAGCTCCGGGAGGCGTGCGGCGGGGCGGCCGACGCCTCCCGCTCCTCAGCCTCCGGGGGTCCCCTCCCTGGCGCCGGCAGATGGGGCCGGGCCAGCCCCGAAAGCCGGGCCCGGGCCCGGGCCTGCTTGCTCAGCCTTCCGTTGCCAGGGGCCTAAGCCTGGGGGCCTCCCCATGGGGAACCCTGAGTCCCACGCCACGAGTCCCCCGACCGTCCCGGCGACAACGGCACCTTTCGCGGCTTCGTCCTAGCCGCGGAGTGAGAGACCAGTCCATTTCCCCACAGAGGCCAGCCCCCTCCAGGGGCGCCCCGGCCGCCCGCCACGGCGGAGGCGGACGCCCGGCCACGGCGCCTCCATTCACTCTGCTCGGGGAAAACTCCCCGGCGCCGCGGCTGCCGGCCGCGCCCCATCGTCGCGTCTCGTTTTCCGGGTGGCCGCGACATGACTCGAGCGAGAAAGGGCCCTGCTCCACGCGGAACTGGGCGCTGACCAGGGCTGCCCAAAGCCGGCCAATTCTCACGAGCGTTCTGCCCAAATCGATCCCGATTTGGGCAGAACGTTCGTGAGAATTAGCCGGAAAAGGCCCGGCGAACACACTTCGGGCACCACAGGGCCGCAGGGCGGCCCCCCCCGGGGCCCTGTCCGGGATCGCGTGTCCTCGCGTTCCGGCACCGCCAGGAGGAGCTCCGGGAGGCGTGCCGCGGGGAGGCCGACGCCTCCCGCTCCTCAGCCTCCGGGGGTCCCCTACCTGGCGCCGGCAGCTGGGGCCGGGCCAGCCCCGAAAGCCGGGCCCGGGCCCGGTCCTGTTTGCTCAGCCTTCCGTTGCCAGGGGCCTGAGCCTGGGGGCCTCCCCATGGGGAACCCTGAGTCCCGCGCCACGAGTCCCCCGAACGTCCCGGCGACAACGGCACCTTTCGCGGCTTCGTCCTAGCCGCGGAGTGAGAGACCAGTCCGTTTCCACACAGAGGCCAGCCCCCTCCAGGGGCGCCCCGGCCGCCCGCCACGGCGGAGGCGGACGCCCGGCCACGGCGCCTCCATCCACTCTGCTCGGGGAAAACTCCCCGGCGCCGCGGCTGCCGGCCGCGCCCCATCGTCGCGGCTCGTTTTCCGGGTGGCCGCGACATGCCCCGAGCGAGAAAGGGCCCTGCTCCACGCGGAACTGGGCGCTGACCAGGGCTGCCCAACGCCGGCCAATTCTCACGAGCGTTCTGCCCAAATCGATCCCGATTAGGGCAGAACGCTCGTGAGATTTAGCGGGAAAACGCCCGGCGAACACACTTCGGGCACCAGAGGGCCGCAGGGCGGCCCCCCCCGGGGCCCTGTCCGGGATCGCGTGTCCTCGCGTTCCGGCACCGCCAGGAGGAGCTCCGGGAGGCGTGCCGCGGGGAGGCCGACGCCTCCCGCTCCTCAGCCTCCGGGGGTCCCCTCCCTGGCGCCGGCAGCTGGGGCCGGGCCAGCCCCGTTAGCCGGGCCCGGGCCCGGGCCTGCTTGCTCAGCCTTCCGTTCCCAGGGGCCTGAGCCTGGGGGCCTCCCCATGGGGAACCCTGAGTCCCGCGCCACGAGTCCACCGAATGTCCCGGCGACAACGGCACCTTTCGAGGCTTCGTCCTAGCCGCGGAGTGAGAGACCAGTCCGTTTCCCCACAGAGGCCAGCCCCCTCCAGTGGCGACCCAGCCGCCCGCCACGGCGGAGGCGGACGCCCGGCCACGGCGCCTCCATCCACTCTGCTCGGGGAAAACTCCCCGGCGCCGCGGCTGCCGTCCGCGCCCCATCGTCGCGGCTCGTTTTCCGGGTGGCCGCGACATGCCCCGAGCGAAAAAGGGCCCTGCTCCACGCGGAACTGGGCGCTGACCAGGGCTGCCCAACGCCGGACAATTCTCACGAGCGTTCTGCCCAAATCGATCCCGATTTGGGCAGAACGCTCGTGAGAATTGGCCGGAAAAGGCCCGGCGAACACACTTCGGGCACCACAGGGCCGCAGGGCGGCCCCCCCAGGGGCCCTGTCCGGGATCGCGTGTCGTCGCGTTCCGGCACCGCCAGGAGGAGCTCCGGGAGGGGTGCCGCGGGGCGGCCGACGCCTCCCGCTCCTCAGCCTCCGGGGGTCCCCTCCCTGGCGCCGGCAGCTGGGGCCGGGCCAGCCCCGAAAGCCGGGCCCGGGCCCGGGCCTGCTTGCTCAGCCTTCCGTTGCCAGGGGCCTGAGCCTGGGGGCCTCCCCATGGGGAACCCTGAGTCCCGCGCCACGAGTCCCCCGACCGTCCCGGCGACAACGGCACCTTTCGCGGCTTCGTCCTAGCAGCGGAGTGAGAGACCAGTCCGTTTCCCCACAGAGGCCAGCCCCCTCCAGGGGCGCCACGGCCGCCCGCCACGGCGGAGGCGGACGCCCGGCCACGGCGCCTCCATCCACTCTGCTCGGGGAAAACTCCCCGGCGCCGCGGCTGCCGGCCGCGCCCCATCGTCGCGGCTCGTTTTCCGGGTGGCCGCGACATGCCCCAAGCGAGAAAGGGCCCTGCTCCACGCGGAACTGGGCGCTGACCAGGGCTGCCCAACGCCGGCCAATTCTCACGAGCGTTCTGCGCAAATCGATCCCGATTTGGGCTGAAAGCTCGTGAGAATTGGCCGGAAAAGGCCCGGCGAACACACTTCGGGCAACACAGGGCCGCAGGGCGGCCCCCCCCGGGGCCCTGTCCGGGATCGCGTGTCGTCGCGTTCCGGCACCGCCAGGAGGAGCTCCGGGAGGCGTGCCGTGGGGAGGCCGACGCCTCCCGCTCCTCAGCCTCCGGGGGTCCCCTCCCTGGCGCCGGCAGCTGGGGCCGGGCCAGCCCCGAAAGCCGGGCCCGGGCCCTGGCCTGCTTGCTCAGCCTTCCGTTGCCAGGGGCCTGAGCCTGGGGGCCTCCCCATGGGGAACCCTGAGTCCCGCGCCACGAGTCCCCCGACCGTCCCGGCGACAACGGCACCTTTCGCGGCTTCGTCCTAGCCGCGGAGTGAGAGACCAGTCCGTTTCCCCACAGAGGCCAGCCCCCTCCAGGGGCGCCCTGGCCGCCCGCCACGGCGGAGGCGGACGCCCGGCCACGGCGCCTCCATCCACTCTGCTCGGGGAAAACTCCCCGGCGCCTCGCCTGCCGGCCGCGCCCCATCGTCGCGGCTCGTTTTCCGGGTGGCCGCGCCATGCCCCGAGCGAGAAAGGGCCCTGCTCCACGCGGAACTGGGCGCTGACCAGGGCTGCCCAACGCCGGCCAATTCTCACGAGCGTTCTGCCCAAATCGATCCCGATTTGGGCAGAACGCTCGTGAGAATTGGCCGGAAAAGGCCCGGCGAACACACTTCGGGCACCACAGGGCCGCAGGGCCACCCCCCCCGGGGCCCTGTCCGGGATCGCGTCTCGTCGCGTTCCGGCACCGCCAGGAGGAGCTCCGGGAGGCGTGCCGCGGGGAGGCCGACGCCTCCCGCTCCGCAGCCTCCGGAGGTCCCCTCCCTGGCGCCGGCAGCTGGGGCCGGGCCAGCCCCGAAAGCCGGGCCCGGGCCCGGGCCTGCTTGCTCAGCCTTCCGTTGCCAGGGGCCTGAGCCTGGGGGCCTCCCATGGGGAACACTGAGACCCGCGCCACGAGTCCCCCGACCGTCCCGGCGACAACGGCACCTTTCGCGGCTTCGTCCTAGCCGCGGAGTGAGAGACCAGTCCGTTTCCCCACAGAGGCCAGCCCCCTCCAGGGGCGCCCCGGCCGCCCGCCACGGCGGAGGCGGACGCCCGGCCGCGGCGCCTCCATCCACTCTGCTCAGGGAAAACTCGCCGGCGCCGCGGCTGCCAGCCGCGCCCCATCGTCGCGGCTCGTTTTCCGGGTGGCCGACATGCCCCGAGCGAGAAAGGGCCCTGCTCCACGCGGCACTGGGCGCTGACCAGGGCTGCCCAACGCCGGCCAATTCTCACGAGCGTTCTGCCCAAATCGATCCCGATTTGGGAATAACGCTCGTGAGAATTGGCCGGAAAAGGCCCGGCGAACACACTTCGGGCACCACAGGGCCACAGGGCGGCCCCCCCCGGGGCCCTGTCCCGGGTCGCGTGTCGTCGCGTTCCGGCACCGCCAGGAGGAGCTCCGGGAGGCGTGCCGCGGGGAGGCCGACGCCTCCCGCTCCTCAGCCTCCGGGGGTCCCCTCCCTGGCGCCGGCAGCTGGGGCCGGGCCAGCCCCGAATGCCGGGCCCGGGCCCGGGCCTGCTTGCTCAGCCTTCCGTTGCCAGGGGCCTGAGCCTTAGGGCCTCCCCTTGGGGAACACTGAGTCCCGCGCCACGAGTCCCCCGACTGTCCCGGCGACAACGGCACCTTTCGTGGCTTCGTCCTAGCCACGGAGTGAGAGACCAGTCCGTTTCCCCACAGAGGCCAGCCCCCTCCAGGGGCGCCCCGGCCGCCCGCCACGGCGGAGGCGGACGCCCGGCCACGGCGCCTCCATCCACTCTGCTCGGGGAAAACTCCCCGGCGCCTCGGCTGCCGGCCGCGCACCATCGTCGCGGCTCGTTTTCCGGGTGGCCGCGCCATGCCCCGAGCGAGAAAGGGCCCTGCTCCACGCGGAACTGGGCGCTGACCAGGGCTGCCCAACGCCGGCCCATTCTCACGAGCGTTCTGCCCAAATCGATCCCGATTTGGGCAGAACGCTCGTGAGAATTGGCCGGAAAAGGCCCGGCGAAAACACTTCGGGCACCACAGGGCCGCAGGGCCGCCCCCCCCGGGGCCCTGTCCGGGATCGCGTCTCGTCGCGTTCCGGCACCGCCAGGAGGAGCTCCGGGAGGCGTGCCGCGGGGAGGCCGACGCCTCCCGCTCCGAAGCCTCCGGAGGTCCCCTCCCTGGCGCCGGCAGCTGGGGCCGGGCCAGCCCCGAAAGCCGGGCCCGGGCCCGGGCCTGCTTGCTCAGCCTTCCGTTGCCAGGGGCCTGAGCCTGGGGGCCTCCCATGGGGAACCCTGAGACCCGCGCCACGAGTCCCCCGACCGTCCCGGCGACAACGGCACCTTTCGCGGCTTCGTCCTAGCCGCGGAGTGAGAGACCAGTCCGTTTCCCCACAGAGGCCAGCCCCCTCCAGGGGCGTCCCGGCCGCCCGCCACGGCGGAGGCGGACGCCCGGCCGCGGCGCCTCCATCGACTCTGCTCAGGGAAAACTCGCCGGCGCCGCGGCTGCCGGCCGCGCCCCATCGTCGCGTCTCGTTTTCCGGGTGGCCGCGACATGCCCCGAGCGAGAAAGGGCCCTGCTCCACGCGGCACTGGGCGCTGACCAGGGCTGCCCAACGCCGGCCAATTCTCACGAGCGTTCTGCCCAAATCGATCCCGATTTGGGAATAACGCTCGTGAGAATTGGCCGGAAAAGGCCCGGCGAACACACTTCGGGCACCACAGGGCCGCAGGGCGGCCCCCCCCGGGGCCCTGTCCGGGGTCGCGTGTCGTCGCGTTCCGGCACCGCCAGGAGGAGCTCCGGGAGGCGTGCCGCGGGGAGGCCGACGCCTCCCGCTCCTCAGCCTCTGGGGGTCCCCTCCCTGGCGCCGGCAGCTGGGGCCGGGCCAGCCCCGAATGCCGGGCCCGGGCCCGGGCCTGCTTGCTCAGCCTTCCGTTGCCAGGGGCCTGAGCCTTGGGGCCTCCCCTTGGGGAACCCTGAGTCCCGCGCCACGAGTCCCCCGACTGTCCCGGCGACAATGGCACCTTTCGCGGCTTCGTCCTAGCCGCGGAGTGAGAGACCAGTCCGTTTCCCCACAGAGGCCAGCCCCCTCCATGGGCGCCCCGGCCGCCCGCCACGGCGGAGGCGGACACCCGGCCACGGCGCCTCCATCCACTCTGCTCGGGGAAAACTCCCCGGCGCCGCGGCTGCCGGCCGCGCCCCATCGTCGCGGCTCGTTTTCCGGGCGGCCGCGACATGCCCCGAGCGAGAAAAGGCCCTGCTCCACGCGGAACTGGGCGCTGACCAGGGCTGCCCAACGCCGGCCAATTCTCACGAGCGTTCTGCGCAAATCGATCCCGATTTGGGCAGAACGCTCGTGAGAATTGGCCGGAAAACGCCCGGCGAACACACTTCGGGCACCACAGGGCCGCAGGGCGGCCCCCCCCGGGGCCCTGTCCGGGATCGCGTGTCGTCGCGTTCCGGCACCGCCAGGAGGAGCTCCGGGAGGCGTGCCGGGGGGAGGCCGACGCCTCCCGCTCCTCAGCCTCCGGGGGTCCCCTCCCTGGCGCCGGCAGCTGGGGCCGGGCCAGCCCCGAAAGCCGGGCCCGGGCCCGGGCCTGCTTGCTCAGCCTTCCGTTGCGAGGGGCCTGAGCCTGGGGGCCTCCCCATGGGGAACCCTGAGTCCCGCGCCACGAGTCCCCCGACCGTCCCGGCCACAACGGCACCTTTCGCGGTTTCGTCCTAGCCGCGGAGTGAGAGACCAGTCCGTTTCTCCACAGAGGCCAGCCCCCTCCAGGGGCGCCCCGGCCGGCCGCCACGGCAGAGGCGGACGCCCGGCCACGGCGCCTCCATCCACTCTGCTCGGGGAAAACTCCCCGGCGCCGCGGCTGCCGGCCGCGCCCCATCGTCGCGGTTCGTTTTCCGGGTGGCCGCGACATGCCCCGAGCGAGAAAGGGCCTGCTCCACGCGGAACTGGGCGCTGACCAGGGCTGCCCAACGCCGGCCAATTCTCACGAGCGTTCTGCCCAAATCGATCCCGATTTGGGCAGAACGCTCGTGAGAATTGGCCGGAAGACGCCCGGCGAACACACTTCGGGCACCACAGGGCCGCAGGGCCGCCCCCCCGGGGCCCTGTCCGGGATCGCGTGTCGTCGCGATCCGGCACAGCCAGGAGGAGCTCCGTGAGGCTGGCGTGGGCAAGTCGACGCCTCGCGCTCCTCAGACTCTGGTGGTCCCCTCCCTTCGCTGGCAGCTGGGGCCGGGCCAGCCCCGAAAGCCTGGCCCGGTCCAGGCCTGCTTGCTCAGCCTTCCGTTGTCAGCGGCCTGAGCCTGCGGGCCTCCCCATGGGGAACCCTGAGTCCCGCGCCACGAGTCCTCCGACCGTCCCGGCGCCATCGGCCCCTTTCGTGGCTGCGACACAGCTGTGGCGCGACAGATCTTTTTGTTCCCCCAGAGAGGCCAATCCCTTCCCGGGCGCCCCGGCCTCCCTCCAAGGCGGAGCCGGATGACCGACCACAGACCCTCCATCAACTCTGCTCCGAGCAAGCTCTCCGGCTCTGAGGCCCCCGGCCGGGCCCCATCGTCTCGGCGCGTTTTTGGGTGGCTGGGACATACCCCGAGTGAGAAAGGGTCCTGGGCCACGCGGAACAAGGCGGTCCCCATGGTTGTCCAACGCCAGCTAATTTTCATGAGCGCTCTGCCCAAATCGATCCCGATTAGATTTGGACCCCCAACTCTATTGTGATATAATCATCGAGAAATCAGGAAAAAATATTCAATGTAACAAAAGACATTCTCCTCAATCAATGGTGCTGGGAAAACTGGACAGCGATATGTAGAAGAATGAAACTCGACCATTCTCTTACACCATACACCATGATAAACTCGAACTCGATAAAGGAGCTCAACGTGAGACAGGATTATCTCAGAATCCTAGAGGAGTACATAGGCAGTAACCTCTTCGATATCAGCCACAGCAACTTCTTTCAAGATATGTCTCCAAAGGCCAAGGAAAGAAAAGCGAAAATGAACTTTTGGCACTTCATCAAGATCAAAAGCTTCTGCACAGCAAAGGGAACAGTCCACCAATCAAAAGGCAACCCACGGAACGGGAGAAGATATTTGTAAATGACAGTTCAGACAAAAGGTTGATATCCAGGATCTAGAAAGAACTTCTCAAACTCAACACACACAAAACAGATAATCATATCCAAAAATGGGCAGAAGATATGAACAGACACTCCTCCAACGAAGACATACAAATGGCTATCAGACACAGGACAAAATGTTCATCATCACTAGCCATCAGGGAGATTCAAATGAAAACGACATTGAGATACCACCTGACACCAGTTAGAAAGGCCACAATTAGCAAGACAGGAAACAACGTGTGTTGGAGAGGATGTGGAGAAAGGGGAACCCTCTTACACTGTTGGTGGGAATGCAAGTTGGTGCAGCCACTTTGGAGAACAGTGTGGAGATTCCTCCAGAAATTAAGAATACAGCTTCCCTATGACCCTGCAATTGCACTGCTGGGTATTTACCCCAAAGATACAGATGGAGTGAAAAGAAGGGCCATCTGTACCCCAATGATTATAGCAGCAAAGGCCTCGGTCGCCAAACTGTGGAAAGAACCAAGATGCCCTTCAATGGACGAATGGATAAGGAAGATGTGGTCCATATACAAGATGGAGTATTATGCCTCCATCAGAAAAGATGAATACCAACTTTTGTAGCAATATGGACGGGAGTGGAAGAGATTATGCTGAGTGAAATAAGTCAAGCAGAGAGAGTCAATTATCATATGGTTTCACTTACTTGTGGAGCATAACAAAGAACAAGGAGGACATGGGGAGATGGAGAGGAGAAGGAAGTTGTGGGAAATGGGAAGGGGAGGTGAACCATGAGAGACTACGGACTCTGAAAAAGAACCTGAGGGTCTTGAATGGGTGGGGAGTGGGAGGTTGGGAGAACAAGGTGGTGGGTATTAGGGAGGGCACGTGTTGCATGGAGCACTGGGTGTGGTGCAAAAATAAGGAATACTGTTACGCTGAAAAGAAATAATATAGATAGATAGATATTGAAGGTGAAAAAAAAAAGGAATGTGCTGAACCTACAGAGCAGAAGAAACGAGAATGCCTCCCTGACGCCACCCCCAATACCGGCGCCCCTGAGGAGCAGGAATGAGGAGTCTCACGGTCCTGCAGACTCACGTCCTCAACTCAGGCATCGGGATTGGTCATCACTGTGCCGGCAGATCCGGGCCGCCATGCCCCTGTGACCTAAACCTAACCCTCGGTTGGGCGTTCAGGCTTCAGTCCCCAGAGGACTGGCTCCCTAGCCCTCCAGACTGGGGACCCCATATTCCCAACGTAGGACTCTGGCTGCCACCCATGATGAAACTTGACCACATGGACCTTTGCAGAACGCTCCTTGCCGGAGAAACCTCCATGACCCCTAAAGCCAACCACATCTTCTGAGCACCCCCACAGCACAATTCCTTAGCCTTACAGGCCGCCAGAACAATGCCCTCAGCCCAGCCCTCCAGAGAGCCTGAGTCCGTGCTGGCACATCAGGCCTGCCATTCTCCCAGGACCAAACCCTAAGCCTAGGTTGGGTGTTCAGGTTCTAGAACCCTGACACCCAATTCCACCCATGGGTGGGAGCATCAAACTGATGGCATGACTCAGCTTCTCAACCAGCAGGAGATTCCATTTGGTGCTCTCCAACACCCTCAGAGCCCTAGGAACCGGCCAAGCTGCCCTGAGGCCATTCCCGCCATCTTTGCACCTCCAGGCCAAAAACCCAGGGCCTGAGAAGCCTCCGGAGCCCTGCCCTCAACTCAGCCCTTGAGTGAGCCAATATCTGTGCTGGCAGATCCCACATGCCTTCTCCCTAAGACATAACCTTAACGCTAAGCCTAACCCTAATACTAACTCTAGCCCAGGTTGTGTGTTCAGGCATCCCTCCTCCATAGCCTGGTCCCCCAAACGGCCAGATGGGGGACCCCTGAGCTGCACCCCATAATTGCGCCTGATCCCAGGAGGAAACCCTGCCCTTTAGAAATGTGTTGAACCCGCAGAGCGGGAGAAACCTGCATGCCTCCCAGAGGCCACTGCCACTTCTGGCACACCCAAGGACCAGGAACCCGGACTCTCACAGTGCTACAGACTCGCGCCCTCAACTCAGGCATTGGGAAGCATCACCACAGCGCCATCAGATCGGGGCTGCCATGCCCTTACAACCCTACCCTAACCCTAGGTTGGGTGTCAGGCTTCTGTCCCCTGAGGACTGGACCCCTAGCCCTCCAGACTGGGGACCCTGGATTCCCAATGCAGGACTCTGGCTGCCACCCACGATGAAACTGGACCATATGATCCTGTGCAGTATGCTCCTGGCCACAGAATCCTCCATGCCCCCTAAAGCCACCCACGCCTTCCAAGAAATGCCACACCACAAACCCAGAGCCTGACAGGCCACCAGAGCAATGCCCTCAACTCAGCCCTCCGGAGAACCTGAGCCGCACTGGCAGGCCTGCCATTCTCCCAGGACGAAACCCTAACACTAGGTTGGGTGTTCAGGCATTGGACCCAGAGGCCTGACACCCAATTCCTCCCATGGGTTGAGCATCAGACTGTCGGCAGGACTCAGTTCTCAGCCAGGAGGAGACCTTTTCATTTGGTGTTCTCTCACACCCTCAGAGCAGTAGCAACCAGCCATTCTCCCTTGAGGCCATTCCCACCAGCTTTGCTCCTCCAGGCCAAGAACCCAGGGCCTGAGGAGCCTCCTGAGTCCTGCCCTCAACTCAGCCCTTGGGTGAGCCCGTATCTGTGCTAGCAGATCCGACATGCCCTGTCCCTAAGCCTAACACTAACCATAATACTATACCTAGCCCAGGTTGTGTGTTCAGGCGTCCATACTCTGACTCCTGGTCCCCAAGGCCCCAGATGGGGGACCCGTGAGCGATACCCCATCATTGAACCTGACACCAGGAGGAAACCATGCTGTTTAGAATTGTGCTGAACCCACAGAGCGGGATAAATTTGAATGTCTCCCTGAGTGCACCCCACTTCCAGCGCCCCCAAGGACCAAGAACCAGGAGTCTCATGGTCCTGCAGACACACGCTCTGAACTCAAGCATTGGGATGGGCCACCACAGCGCCAGCAGATTGGGGCTGCAATGCCCCTACAACCTAACCCTCACAGCAGGACTCACCCTCTCAGCCAGAAGGTGACCTTTCATTTCGTGCTATCTAATGCCCTGAGAATTGTAGAAACTGGCATGCTCCCCTGAGGCGATTTCCAACATCTTTGCCCGTACAGCCCAAAACCCCAGTGCCCGAGGAGCCTCCTGAGTCCCACCCTCAACTCAGCCCTTGGGCGAGCTGATATCTGTGCTTGCATATCCGACATGCCTTGTCCCTAAGACATAACCTTAACCCTAATCCTAATACTAACCCTAGCCCAGGTTCGTGCTCAGGCATCATCCTCCCACAACTGGTCCTCAAAACCCCAGATAGGGGACCCCTGAGTTGCACCCCATAATTGCACATGATCCCAGCATGAACCGTGCCGTTTAGAAATGGGCTGAAGCCACAGAGCAGGAGAAGCCTGCAAGTCTCCCTGAGGCCAAAGCACTTCTGGACCCTCCCAAGGACCGGGAACCAGAGTCTCAATGTCCTGCAGACATAGCCTCAACTCAGGCATCAGGATGGGTCACCACAGCACCGGCAGATCGGGGTTACCATGCCCCAAAGACTTAACCATAATGCTAGGATGGGTGTTTATGCTTCGATCCACAGAGGCCTGGCTCCCTAGCCGTCCAGACTGGGGACCCTGTATTTGCAATGCTGGACTCCGGCTGCCACCCACAAGGAAAATGGCCCACATGGCCCTGTGCAGTACGCTCCTGGCCGGAGAAACCTCCATGCCCCCTAAAGACACCCACACCTTCCGAGGACCCACACACCACCGCCCAGTGCCTGATGGGCCACCAGAGCAATACCCTCAACTCAGCCCTCCGGAGAGCCTGAGTCCGCACTGGCACCTCAGGCCTGCCATGCTCCCAGGACCAAACCCTAATACCCTAGCTCAGGTGGTCAGGCTCTGGACCCCAGAGGCCTGATACCCAATTCCATCCCAGTGGATAGGAACATCAGACTGATGGCAGGACTCAGCCTCTCAGCCAGGAGAATAAATGAAATAAACCATTTCATTTAGTGCTATCTAACACTCTCAGAGACCTAGAAACCAGCATGCTCCCCTGAGGCCATTCCCACCATCTTTACCTTCTAGGAAAAAAACCCAGGGCCTAAGGAGCCTCCTGAGTCCCGCCTTCAACTCAGCCCTTGGGTGAGCCCATATAAGTGTTACCAGATCCAACATGCCTTGTCCCTAAGACATAACCCTAACCCTAATCTTTTTATTTTTTTTAAGATTTTATTCATTTCTTTGACAGAGACAGATCAGAAGAAGGCACAGAGAGGACGAAGCACGCTCCCCGCTGAGCAGAGAGCCTGATGTGGGGCTCCATCCCAGGACCCTGAGATCATGACCTGAGCGGAAGGCAGAGGCTTTAACCAACTGAGCCACCCAGGCGCCCCACCTTAACACTAATCTTAACACTAACCCTAACCACAAAACCTAACCCTAACCTCTAAACCTAACATAACAACCTCGGAGCAGTAGAAACCATCATGCTCCCCAGAGGCGATTCCCACCTTCTTTGCCCCTCCAGTCCAAAAATCCAGGGCCTGAGGAGACTCCTGAGTCCCGCCCTCAACACAGCCCTTGGGTGAGTCCATATCTGTGTTGGCAGATCTGACATGCCTTGTCCCTAAGACATACGCCTAACCCTAAGCCTAACCCTAAACCTTACCTCTAACCCTATCCCCTAACTCCTAACCCTAACCCTAACCCTAACCCCTAACAACTAACCCTAACACTCTCCGAACCTCTATCCCTAACCCTAACCCTCCAGACTGGGGATTCCAAAGTCACAACACAGGACTCTGCCTGCCCTCCAGAAAGAAAGGTGCATGAGCACCTAAACACACCCGCCATTGGAAATGCCCCAGACATAATGCCAGATTCTGCCACAACGCCAGAGGCATGTCATCCACTCAGCCCTGAGGGAGCCCGCCTCAACACAGCATATCAGCAGCATATCAGAACTGCCATGCCCCTAGGCCTTAACCCTAACCCTAGGTTGGGTGTACAGTCTTCCGTACCCAGAGGCCTAGCCCCCAAACCCGCCAGATTGTGGATGCATGAGACTCACTCTGGCAGTCTGGAGGCTGCCTATGCTGTTACAGTGCCATTTGGAGCTACTTAGACCTCAGAGCAAAAGATAACTTCATGCCCCCCAAGGCAAGCCCCAGCATCTGAGCCCCTCCTGAACACAAACCCAGATTCACACTAGCCACCTATCACCGACCCTCAACTCAGGCCACCGGGGAGTCCGCCTCAGCACTGGCAGATTGGGCCTGTCGCGCCCCAAGACCTCACCCTTAGTTTGAGTTTCCAGGCTTCCATCCCAAGATGCCTAGCCTCCAGGCCCCCTGGATTAAGGACCCCTGAGTGACATTGCAGGACTCCAACAGCCACGCAGGATGAAACCTTGCAGTTTGGAGCTGCTGAATACTCAGAGGGTGAGAAACCTTCAAGCCCCCGTAAAGCTATCCGCACAATTTGCGGCACCCCAGGCCAGAAAGCTGTTTTCTATGAAGCTACCGGACACATGCCCTCAACTCAGCCCTGAGGGGAGCCCATCTCAGCGCCGGCAGATTGGGCCTGCCATGACCCTAGACCCTAACCCTAACCCTAGGTGGGGTATACAGCCTTCCATGCCCAGAGGCCTGTACCCCAAGCCCATCAGACTGGGGATGACTGAGACTCCCGCCAGCACTCCTCCAGCCTCCTAGGGCAAAATGGTGCCATTTGGAACTGTGCAGGAACCTCAGAGCAGGAGAAAGCTGCATGCCCCCCGCGGACACCACTAGCTTCTTTGCCCCCACAAACACCAACACAGACCTCAAGTCCTGCCTGATTCCCACCCTCCATTCGGCCTATCCAGGAGACCCCCTCAATTGCAGCAGATCGGGCCTGCCATGTCCCTAAGCCTTAACCCTAACCCTAGTTTGGATTTTCAGGCTTCCATCCCAAGAGGCCTGGCCCCCACGCCCCCCAGATTAAGGACTTCTGAGCAACACCACAGGACACAGCCTGTCACACAAGTGGAAACCTTGTGGTTTGGAGCTGCAATGAACCCTCAGATGGGGAGAAACTTTCATGCCACCCTAAAGCCACCCCAATAATCAACAGCCACTCTGGCCATAGAGCTGGATTCCATCCCGCCACCAAATGCATACCCTCAACTCAGCCCATACGGGATCCCGCCTCAGCACTGGCAGATCGGGCCTGCCATTGCCCCTAGGCCCTAACCCTAACACAAGTTTGGGTGTTCAGTCTTCCATTCTGAGGGTCCAGGCAACAAAATCCCCTGGATTAAGGAATCTTGACATACACCTCAGGACTCCGCTTGCCACACAGTAGGAACCTGTGCCTTGGAGTTGTGCTGAACCCTCAGAGAGGGAGAAACTTGCCCCTCTAAAGGCACTCCCATCATCTGCACCCGTCCCCCCGGCCATAAACCAGATTCTGCTGAGCTGCCGGACGCATGCCATAAATTCAGACCCTAGGGCGCCCCACCTCAACATAAGCAGATCAGGCCACCATGCCCCTAAGCCCTTACCAGAACCCCTCTTTAGGTTTTCAGGCTTCCATCCCAGGGGCCTGCCTCCCATGTCCCCCCAGATTAAGGTCTACTGAGCGCCACCACGGGACTCCACCTGGCACTCATGAGGAAAACTTGTGGTTTAGAGCTGCACTGAACACTCAGACGAGGAGAAACATGCAAACCCCCGTAATGCCACCCCACCATGAGTCACCCCCATGGCCATAAAACCAGATTCTCCTGCGATGCCAGATCTATGCCCTCAACTCGACCCTTAGGGGAGCCCGCATCAGCACCGGCACATTGGACCTGCCATGCCCTTCGGCCCTAACCATAAACCTAGGTGGGGTGTACAGGCTTTCATGAACAGAGGCCTGTCCCCCAAGCCCGCCAGATTGGGCACCTCCGAGATTCATGCCAGTAGAGATTAAGGATTCCTCAGTGACACCCCAGGACTGCGTCTGCCACACAGGAGGAAACCATGCCATTTGGAGCTCTGCAGAACCCTCAGGGTAGGAGAAACCTGCATGCAACCCTGAGGTCACGCCCAGCTTCTGTGGCATCCCTGGACACAAACTCTGAGTCTGACATGCCACCTGATACCCACCCTGAAGTCAGCCCACCAGGGAGCCCACCTCAGCAGTAGCAGATTGAGCATGCCATGCCCCTACGCCCTTACCGTAGCTCTAGTTTCTGATTTCGGGCTTCCATCCCAAGAGGCCTGGCCCCCAAACTCCCCAGATTCAGGACCCCCCTGTAACAAGGCAGAAACCTGAATGCCATGCAGGGGGAAGCCATGACATTTGGAGCTCCAAAGTTTCCTCAGAGAGGGAGAAACCAGCATGCCCCTCTAAAGCCACCCCCACGATCAGCCGTCCCTCTGGCCACAAACCCTGACTCTTCTGCATTGCAGGATGCATTTCCTCAACTCAATTCTGAGGGTATCTCACCTCTGTGTAGGCTGATCAGGCCTGTCCTGCCCAGCCCATTACCCTTAACCCTATGTTGCATTTTCAGGCTTCCTTCCCCAGGGGCCTATCCACCAAGCCCTCTAGATTGGTAAACTTGGAGCCACACTGTAGGAGTCCCCCTGCCACCCAGCAGGAAACTTGTCCCTTTGGAGCTGTGCAGAACCCTCAGAGCCAGAGAAACCTGCATGACCCCATTAGGACTCCCCCACATTCTGCAGCCCCCTGGCCACAAACCCAGAGCCTGATTCACCACCTGACCCCCATTCTCAACTCAGCTCCTTGGGGAACTCACCTCAACACCAGCAGTTTGGGCCTGCCACGCCACTAGCTCAGCTCTGCTCATGGACACCACCAGCTCTAGGCAGACCTAGAACTCCCCTGTCTGCGGCAAAGCTCTGGGATCCCCCCTCCTTCTTCCCAATTTACACTGGCCCAGGCATTCATGAGAAAGGGGAAGGCTACCTCTTGAATGCTTAATACCTCCTTTCCTCTTCAGCCCTATTTCTCTCCACTTACCTTTGCACCTGGGCAAACTGAAAGTAACATATCAATGGAACATGTACATGCTCTGAGATCTAAATCTTTCATGGCAACTTTCTGAGGGCTCCTTATGCAATAGGAAACTAGTGTATCCTGCCACAGAGTGTTTCATAATGAACAGCTACAGAACAGGAGAGCAAAAGTCATTCCAGTTTTACCTCAGTCTTCATGAAGTAGAACATGGTCTTCTTTTCTTCATTGACTTCAATTCCAATTCGTTTCCATGCAATGTTCATTCCTCTCCTTCAGGGGTAGGATTTTGTGATTCCTCACCTGCATAGAACACCCAGAGCTCATCACAACAAGTACTCTCCCTAATAGCTGTCACCCACTTAACCCTTCGCCCCACACCCCTGCCCCCTAGCAACCCTCGATTTTGCTCTAGGTTAGAGTCTGTTTCCTCATTGGCCTTTCTCCCCTCACTATGTTCATCTGTTTTCTTTCTGAAATTCCATAGAGGTCAAGATATAGGCTATTGGTCTTTTCTTACTGATTTTACTTAGCTAAATCCACTGTAGATCCATCCACATCCTTGCAGATGGTAAGATTTCATCCTTTTTGAACCTGGATCCTATTCCATTAAGAAGATGTGGGAGAATGAATACACATACACACACACACACACATATGATATATACGAGTGATATATATATATATATATATATATATATATATATATATATATATATATCACTCATCAGTGAATGGACATTTGGTCTCCCTCCATTGTTTTACAATGGTTGAAAATGCTGCTGTAAATATCACGGTGCTTATACCCCACTCAATGTGCATTTTTGTGCCCTTAAGGGAAATAACTAGGATTACAATTGCTGGATCCTACTGTTGTTCAGTTCTTAGCTTTTGGAGGACAGACTGTATTCTTTCCAAGAGTGGCTGCAACAACACGCAGGCCCACCAACAATGTAGGAGGGTCCCGGTTTTGGGTTTTGTTTTTTTTTTTTTTTTAGATTTTATTTATTTATTTGACAGAGGTCACAAGTAGGCAGAGAGGCAGGCAGAGAGAGAGGACGAAGCAGACTCCCCGCTGAGCAGAGAGCCCAATGCGGGGCTCGATCTCAGGACCCTGAGACCATGACCTGAGCCGAAGGCAGTGGCTTAACCCACTGAGCCACACAGGTGCCCCCGAGGGTTCCACTTTAAACAGAACATTCCCTGCCAGCAATTTCCTAAGGAGGAAATATAAAACCTGTGGGAAAACCTGACTCACTGAGCATCAGGAAAGCAGCCACAGAAATTCAGCCCAGGGTTCCTGACACCAAGTCCCTTGAAGCCAACAGAGTGCCTTTATCCAGGGAAATTCCCAAAGACTCTCCTTCTGACTTCACTACCCATGAAACTGCAGAGAAAATACAGCATGTCCAACCATATATAGCCGTTTGAGTGAACCTAGGAAGACAAGCATCCCTTTTAAATTGTCCAAGACTCCTTGGAATCATTTTGAATTTTCCCTCTGCCCTCATTGGAACTCTTTGGATTCAAAGACGAATCCATTAGGATACATCACCTTGGACAAAGAAGAAGCCATCATCCAAGTCTCTATCTGACCACAAACAGCCACCTCACTCTAGATGCCAGCCGTTCCACCAGAGTCTAGGCCCAGTGGAATAAACACTGTTCGGTGAAGGAATACTTTCTATGTTCAAAAGGCACACCAAGTCAATCTCACCTTCCCTTTCGAATCCAAGGGATTTCCTAGGAAAGAGATGTTCCAAATACCTTTGTAAGCCAGAAATAAACAGAAAATGAGATCCCTGCCAGGTGCTCCCTGCAGAGAAACTCAGGAGCTCTGGCACCCACACGAGATTGCTTACAGCTGGTTCAGGGTGCCATTTGTGAGCTCCACTGGAGACAAGAGAAAAGCCCAGGAAATTTGGGGTGAAAGGGAATTTTTACCTGCCATCCTGGCATGGATGTGACATTGTCACCCACAGGCCTGCTGTTTTCTCTGAACACTGACGTCCTGGGACAAGCTGCATGACTGACTCAGACGCTGACTTCCAAACTTCAGGTCTCATGGAGCCAGAGTGAAGAAGGGTTGTCAGGTGCAGATAAGCAGGCGTCTCCCACCTAAAGCCTGCACATCTGCTCTGATTCCTGGGAGAAGGAGAGACACAGGCTTGTTTCTTAACTGGTCATTCACTTCCCTCTCAAGCTGCTCAATGCCCTTGTCCTTTTTGGAGAAACAAACATACTTTTCCAAACAAACACTCAGCTCCTCGGTTCCAAATGCACCATGAGTCGGGTTTGGTTCCCCTGGCTCCAGAGCCCAACTGGGAGGACCCTCCTGAACCATCCTGACAGCACATTACCAGCAAACCTGGGGAAAGAGGGCACAATGCTGAGTGGGGGACAGGCTCCATCAATTCTTACCACCACCCTTGAGCCTGGAGAAACAGAGACTATACAGCTCACCACTCCATCCTGTAAAAATAAGCTGTAGTGCCTCACGTTTCAGGGTCTCTCACTGGGCACCTCCGCCCTGCCTTCAGAGCCAGCAAGCTGCACTGACTCCTCTTCAGGTGTGTTTCCCATGGCAGCTCGCCGCTGCCTCCAGTGGTGGCAAGCAGCATCGCCATGCCTTCCAGGGTATCTCACACCACGGCTCACCACTCCCTCCAGTGGAGTGAACTGGCACTGCCGGGCCTTCCATAGACTCATTTTTTTTTTTATTTGTTTATTTACAGCATAACAGTGTTCATTGTTTTGGCATCACACCCAGTGCTCCATGCAGTACGTGCCCTCCCTATTAACCACCACCTGATTCCTCAAACTCCCACCCCACCCTGCCCCTCCAAAACCCTCTGGTTGTTTTTCAGAGTCCATAGTCTCTCATGGTTCATCTCCCCTTCCAGTTTCTCTCAACTCCCTCTCCTCTCCATCTCCCTATGTCCTCCGTGTTATTTGCTATGCTCCACAAATAAGGGAGACCATATGATACATGACTCTCTCTCTGCTTGACTTATTTCGCTCAGCATAATTTCTTCCAGTCCCGTCCATGTTGCTACAAAAGTTGGGTATTCATCCTTTCTGATGGAGGCATAATACTCCATTGCGTATATGTACCACATCTTCCTTATCCATTCATCCGTTGAAGGGCATCTTGGTTCTTTCCACAGTTTGGTGAGCATAGCCATTGCTACAATAAGCATTGGGGTACAGATGGCCCTTCTTTTCACTCCATCTGTATCTTTGGGGTAAATACCCAGCAGTGCAATTGCAGGGTCATAGGGAAGCTCTATTCTTAATTTCTGGAGGAATCTCCACACTGTTCTCCAAAGTGGCTGCACCAACTTGCATTCCCACCAACAGTGTAAGAGGGTTCCCCTTTCTCCACATCCTCTCCAACACACGTTGTTTCCTGTCTTGCTCATTTTGGCCATTCTAACTGGTGTCAGGTGGTATCTCAATGTGGTTTTCATTTGAATCTCCCTGATGGCTAGGGATGATGAACATTTTTTCATGTGTCTGATAGCCATTTGTATGTCTTCGTTGGAGAAGTGTCTGTTCATATCTTCTGCCCATTTTTGGATATGATTCTCTGTTTTGTGTGTGTTGAGTTTGAGAAGTTCTTTATAGATCCTGGATATCAACCTTTTGTCTGTACTGTCATTTGCAAATATCTTCTCCCATTCCGTGGGTTGCCTTTTTGTTTGGTGGACTGTTTCCTTTGCTGTGCAGAAGCTTTTGATCTTGATGAAGTGCCAAAAGTTTATTTTCGCTTTTGTTTCCTTGGCCTTTGGAGACATATCTTGAAAGAAGTTGCTGTGGCTGATATCGAAGAGGTTACTGCCTATGTTCTCCTCTAGGATTCTGATGGATTCCTGTCTCATGATGAGGTCTTTTATCCATTTCGAGTGTAAGAGAATGGTTGAGTTTCATTATTCTACATATAGCTGTCCAGTTTTCCCAGCACCATTGATTGAAGAGACTGTCTTTTTTTCCATTGAATATTTTTTCCTGTTTTGTCGAACATTATTTCACCGTGGAGTTGAGGGTCCATATCTGGGCTCTCCACTCTGTTCCACTGGTCTATGTGTCTGTTTTTATGCCAGGTGGTTTTTATGCCAGGGTCTTGGTGATCGCAGCTTTGTAGTAAAGCTTAAAATCGGGTAACGTGATGCCGCCAGTTTTGTTTTTGTTTTTCAACATTGCCTTAGCAATTCGGGGTCTCTTCTGATTCCATACAAATTTTAGGATTATTTGCTCCAGCTCTTTGAAAACTACCGGTGGAATTTTGATCGGAATGGCATTAAAAGCATAGATTGCTCTAGGCAGTATAAACATTTTAACAATGTTTATTCTTCCAATCCAAGAGCATGGAATTGTCTTCCATCTTTTTGGGTCTTCTTCAATTTCTTTCATGAGTGTTCTGTAGTTCCTCGAATACAGATCCTTTACCTCTTTGGTTAGGTTTATTCCCAGGTATCTTATGGTTCTTGGTGCTATAGTAAATGGAATCGATTCTCTAATTTCCCTTTCTGTATTTTCACTGTTAGTGTATAAGAAAGCCACTGATTTCTGTACATTGACTTTGTATCCTGCCACGTTACTGAATTGCTGTATGAGTCTAGTAGTTTGGGGGTGGAGTCTTTGGGGTTTTCCATATACAAAATCATGTCATCTGCGAAGAGAGAGAGTTTGACTTCTTCCTTGCCAATTTGGATACCTTTTATTTCTCTTTGTTGTCTGATTGCCGTTGCTAGGACTTCTAATACTATGTTGAACAAGAGTGGTGAGAGTGGGCATCCAAGCCCATTAGAATAACGTCAGACCTTTTCACAGAGACCTGGCAAGCCAGGAAGGGCTGGCAAAATATATTCAGAGTACTAAATGAGAAGAACATGCAACCAAGAATACTCTATCCGGCAAGACTGACATTTAAAATGGATGGAGAGATAAAGAGTTTCCAAGACCAGCAAGGCTTAAAAGACTATGCAACCACCAAGCCGACACTGCAGGAAATATTAAGGGGGGGGTCCTATAAAAGAGAAAAAATCCCAAGAATATCATTGAACAGAAATATAGAAACAATCTACAGACAGAAAGACTTCAAAGGCAACATGACATGAATCAAAACCTATCTCTCAATAATCACTCTCAATGTGAATGGCCTAAATGCGCCCATAAAACGACACAGGGTTGCAGATTGGATAAAACGACAGGACCCATCCATATGTTGTCTACAAGAGACCCATTTTGAACCTAAGGATACACCCAGACTGAAAGTGAACGGATGGAGAAGCATCTTTCATGCCAATGGGCCTCAAAAGAAGGCCGGGGTAGCGATTCTCATATCAGATAAATTAGATTTTAAACTAAAGACTGTAGTCAGAGATACAGAAGGACACTCCATAATTCTTAAAGGGACTATCCGCCAAGATGATCTAACAATTGTGAATATCTATGCCCCCAATATGGGAGCACCCAATTCCATAAGAAAACTATTAATCAAGATAAAGAGTCATATTGATATGAATACAATAATAGTAGGAGATCTTCATATGCCTCTCTCAGAAATAGACAGATCATCGAAGCAGAAAATTAAAAAAGAAATAAGAGCATTGAATGAAACATTGGACCAGATGGACCTCATAGACATATACAGAACATTCCACCCTAAAACAACAGAATACTCATTCTTCTCAAGTGCACATGGAACCTTCTCCAGAATAGACCACATACTGCGTCACAAGGATTGAGGATGCCTGATACTCATGCTGGGAATCTGCCTGCCACGCAGGGCACCGCTGTGCTGTTTGGAGCTGCGCTGAACCCTCAGAGCTGGAGAAACTTCCATGCACCCCTGAAGTCACCCCCAGGTTATGCGAACGTCTGGACACACACCTAGAGGCTAAGGCCCCGTCTGACACCCAAGCTCAACTCAGCGCACCAGGGCACCTGCCTCTGCACTGGCATATCAGGTCTACCATGGCCCTAGGCCTTAACCCTATCCCTAATTTTGGTTTTCAGGTATCATCCCCAAGAGTCCTGACCCCAAGACCCCAAGATTAAAGAATCCTGAGTGACACCTCAGGACTCTGTCCACCATGCAGGAGGAAACCATGCTGTTTGGAGCTGTGTCGAATCCTCAGAGCGGGAGAAACCTGCACGGTTCACCCGAGGCTATCCCCCACCCTCTGCGCACTATTGGGCCACAAATGTGGAGGCTGGCACTCAGCCTGCCTACCACCCAGGAGGAAACCGTGCCATTTGAAACTGAGTAGAACACTCAGAGTGGGAGAAACTGCATGCCTCCCTGAGCACAACCCCCTCCTTCAGCGGTCCCCTGACCACAAACCTGGACCCTCTCATGCCACCGGACCTCTGCCCTCAATTCATCCCCCTGGGATCCCTTCTCAGTGCCAGCAAATTGGGCCTGCCATGCCCCTGACCCTAACCTTAAGCCTAGGTTGCATTTTCAGTCTTCATCCCCAGAGGCTGGTCCCCCAATTCCTCCATATTTGGACCCCTGAGCCACAACCCAGTGCTCTGTCTGCCACCCGGGAGGAAACCGTTCTGTTTGGAGCTGCACAGAACCATCGGAACGGGAGAAATCTTCATGCTCCCTGAAGCCATCTCCACCTTCGGCCACCCCCCAGGCACAAACCCAGATCGTAATGCACCACCTGACCATGGCCCTCAACTCAGTACCCCAGACATCTAGCCTCGGCACCAGCAGATCAGGCCAGCCATGCCCCTGTGCTCTTTTCCAAGCCCTAGGTTGTGTTTTCAGTCTTCTGTCCTCTGATGATTGACACCAAAGCTCCGCTGATGGGTTACACCTGAACTATACCAGAATATTTCTTGGCCCCCTGAGGCTATCCCACTTTCAGCACCCCCCGTTCACACCTGGATCTTAACACTCACACTGACCCACGTCCTCAACTCTGCTCCCCAGGTCACTCCTCTCAGGGTGGCCTATTGAGACTGACATGACCCTCAGCCCTAACCAAAACTTAGGTACATTTTCTGTCTTGTGTCCCAAGAATACAGGTACCAAAGCCCCACATATGTGGGACCCCTGAGAAATGCCAGAGGACTCTGTCTTCAACCCAGAAGGAAACAGTAGAATTGGAACTCTGCCAAGGACTGAGAGCAGGAGAAATCTGCCTTTCCCCCCATGGCCACCAACCCGGAGCCTGACTCAGACTGACCCATGTTCTCTACTCAGTCCCCGTGAGAGCTCTGCACAGCACCAGCAAATCAGGCCTGTCATGTTGCTGGGACCTAGCCCCAACCCTAGGTTGGGGTTTCATGCTCTGTCCCCAGAGGACTGGCACCCAAGTCCCACGGATGGGGACCCCTGAGCAAGATTTGAGATCTCTGCCTGCCACCCAGAAGGAAACCATACCATTTGGGACTCTGCAAAGGATTCTGAGCAGGAGAAATCTGCCACGCACCACTGAGTTCACCCAGAGTCAGCAGCTGGACACAAACCTGAACCTGACACTTACTCTATCCATCCCTCTGTACTCAGCCCTCTGGATAGCTTGCCACACCACCATCAGATTGGGCCTGCCATGCTCCTAACCCCTAACTGAAGCTTAGTTTGTGTTCTGAGCATTCAATTCCTAGGGGTCTGGCTCCCTACCCCACGGACTGGGGTCACCTTAGCCATACCACAGGACTCATCCTAACAGACAGGAGGAAAGCGTGCCATGTAGACCTCTAGAAAGTATTCAAAGCAGGATTAAAATTCCTGCCCATCTGAGCCTATACCAGCAAACCCCCAATTTCAGTGGCCTCTAGGTCACAAACCCTGTGCCTGACCAGAAACAGAACACTCATCCTTAATTCCAGCCTCTAGGAACCACACACACTGTCAGCTGTTTGGGCCTGCAATGTCCTTCGGCCCTAACTCTATCCCTAGCTTGGGTTCTCATGTCTCCGTCCCCTAAGGGTGGGCTCCAAAGCCCTAGGATTTGGGGATGCCTGAGCAATACCACAGGACTCAGCCTCACACCCAGATGGAAATCTTTCCATAATGGACTCCAGTAAGTATATAGGTCAGTATAAATATGAAGGCCCATCTGGTTCTATCGTCGCGGCTCGTTTTCCGGGTGGCCGCGACATGCCCCGAGCGAGAAAGGGCCCTGCTCCACGCGGAACTGGGCGCTGACCAGGGCTGCCCAACGCCGGCCAATTCTCACGAGCGTTCTGCCCAAATCGATCCCGATTTGGGCAGAACGCTCGTGAGAATTGGCCGGAAAACGCCCGGCGAACACACTTCGGGCACCACAGGGCCGCAGGGCGGCCCCCCCCAGGGCCCTGTCCGGGATCGCGTGTCGTCGCGTTCCGGCACCGCCAGGAGGAGCTCCGGGAGGCGTGCCGCGGGGAGGCCGTCGCCTCCCGCTCTTCAGCCTCCGGGAGTCCCCTCCCTGGCGCCGGCACCTGGGGCCGGGCCAGCCACGAATGTCGGGCCCGGGCCCAGGCCTGCTTGCTCAGCCTTCCGTTGCCAGGGGCCTGAGCCTGGGGGCCTCCCCATGGGGAACCCAGAGTCCCGCGCCACGAGTCCCCCGACCGTCCCGGCGACAACGGCACCTTTCGCGGTTTCGTCCTAGCCGCGGAGTGAGAGACCAGTCCGTTTCCCCACAGAGGCCAGCCCCCTCCAGGGGCGCCCCGGCTGCCCGCCATGGCGGAGGCGGACGCCCGGCCACGGCGCCTCCATCCACTCTGCTCGGGGAAAACTCCCCGGCGTCGCGGCTCGTTTTCCGGGTGGCCGCGACATGCCCCGAGTGAGAAAGGGACCTGCTCCACGCGGAACTGGGCGCTGACCAGGGCTGCCCAACGCCGGCCAATTCTCACGAGCGTTCTGCCCAAATCGATCCCGATTTGGGCAGAACGCCCGTGAGAATTGGCCGGAAAACGCCCGGCGAACACACTTCGGGCACCAGGGGCCGCAGGGCCTCCCCCCCCGGGGCCCTGTCCGGGACCGCGTGTCGTCGCGTTCCGGCACCGCCAGGAGGAGCTCCGGGAGGCGTGCCGCGGGGAGGCCGACGCCTCCCGCTCCTCAGCCTCCGGGGGTCCCCTCCCTGGCGCCGGCAGCTGGGGCCGGGCCAGCGCCGAAAGCCGGGCCCGGGCCCGGGCCTGCTTGCTCAGCCTTCCGTTGCCAGGGGCCTGAGCCTCGGGGCCTCCCCATGGGGAACCCTGAGTCCCGCGCCACGAGTCCACCGACCGTCCCGGCGACAACGGCACGTTTCGCGGCTTCGTCCTAGCCACGGAGTGAGAGACCAGTCCGTTTCCCCACAGAGGCCAGCTCCCTCCAGGGGCGCCCCGGCCTCCCGCCACGGTGGAGGCGGACGCCCGGCCACGGCGACTCCATCCACTCTGCTCGGGGAAAACTCCCCGGCGCCGCGGCTGCCGGCCGCGCCCCATCTTCGCGGCTCGTTTTCCGGGTGGCCGCGACATGCCCCGAGCGAGAAAGGGCCCTGCTCCACGCGGAACTGGGCGCTGACCAGGGCTGCCCAACGCCGGCCAATTCTCACGAGCGTTCTGCCCAAATCGATCCCGATTTGGGCAGAACGCTCGTGAGAATTGGCCAGAAAACGCCAGGAGAACACACTTCGGGCACCACAGGGCCGCAGGGCCGCCCCCCCCCCGGGGCCCTGTCCGGGACCGCGTGTCGTCGCGTTCCGGCACCGCCAGGAGGAGCTCCGGGAGGCATGCCGCGGGGAGGCCGATGCCTCCCGCTCCTCAGCCTCCGGGGCTCCCCTCCCTGGCGCCGGCAGCTGGGGCCGGGCCAGCCCCGAAAGCCGGGCCCGGGCCCGGGCCTGCTTGCTCAGCCTTCCGTTGCCAGGGGCATGAGCCTGGGGGCCTCCCCATGGGGAACCCTGAGTCCCGCGCCACGAGTCCCCCGACCGTCCCGGCGACAACGGCACCTTTCGCGGCTTCGTCCTAGACGCGGAGTGAGAGACCAGTCCGTTTCCCCACAGAGGCCAGCCCCATCCATGGGCGCCCCGGCCGCCCGCCACGGCGTAGGCGGACGCCCGGCCACGGCGCCTCCATCCACTCTGCTCGGGTAAAACACCCCGGCGCCGCGGCTGCCGGCCGCGCCCCATCGTCGCGGCTCGTTTTCCGGGTGGCCGCGACATGCCCCGAGCAAGAAAGGGCCCTGCTCCACGCGGAACTGGGCGCTGACCAGGGCTGCCCAACGCCGGCCAATTCTCACGAGCGTTCTGCCCAAATCGATCCCGATTTGGGCAGAACGCTCGTGAGAATTGGCCGAAAAAGGCCCGGCGAACACACTTCGGGCACCACAAGGCCGCAGGGCGGCCCCCCCCCCGTGGCCCTGTCCGGGATCGCATGTCGTCGCGTTCCGGCACCGCCAGGAGGAGCTCCGGGAGGCGTACCGCGGGGAGGCCGACGCCTCCCGCTCCTCAGCCTCCGGGGGTCCCCTCTCTGGCGCCGGCAGCTGGGGCCGGGCCAGCCCCGAAAGCCGGGCCCGGGCCCGGGACTGCTTGCTCAGCCTTCCGTTGCCAGGGGCCCGAGCCTTGGGGCCTCCCCATGGGGAACCCTGAGTCCCGCGCCACGAGTCCCCCGACCGTCCCGGCGACAACGGCACCTTTCGCGGCTTCGTCCTAGCCGCGGAGTGAGAGACCAGTCCGTTTCCCTACAGAGGCCAGCCCCCTCCAGGGGCGCCCCGGCCGCCCGCCACGGCGGAGGCGGACGCCCGGCCACGGCGCCTCCATCCACTCTGCTCGGGGAAAACTCGCCGGCGCCGCGGCTGCCGGCCGCGCCCCATCGTCGCGGCTCGTTTTCCGGGTGGCCGCGACATGCCCCGAGCGAGAAAGGGCCCTGCTCCACGCGGAACTGGGCGCTGACCAGGGCTGCCCAACGCCGGCCTATTCTCACGAGCGTTCTGCCCAAATCGATCCCGATTTGGGCAGAACGTTCGTGAGAATTGGCCGGAAAAGGCCCGGCGAACACACTTCGGGCAACACAGGGCCGCAGGGCGGCCCCCCCCCGGGGCCCTGTCCGGGATCGCGTGTCGTCGCGTTCCGGCACCGCCAGGAGGAGCTCCGGGAGGCGTGCCGCGGGGAGGCCGACGCCTCCCGCTCCTCAGCCTCCGGGGTCCCCTCCCTGGCGCCGGCACCTGGGCCGGGCCAGCCCCGAAAGCCGGGCCCCGGCCCGGGCCTGCTTGCTCAGCCTTCCGTTGCCAGGGGCCTGAGCCTGGGGGCCTCCCCATGGGGAACCCTGAGTCCCGCGCCACGAGTCCCCCGACCGTCCCGGCGACAACGGCACCTTTCGCGGCTTCGTCCTAGCCGCGGAGTGAGAGACCAGTCCGTTTCCCCACAGAGGCCAGCCCCTTCCAGGGGCGCCCCGGCCCCCCGCCACGGCGGAGGCGGACGCCCGGGCACGGCGCCTCCATCCACGCTGCTCGGGGAAAACTCCCCGGCGCCGCGGCTGCCGGCCGCGCCCCATCGTCGCGGCTCGTTTTCCGGGTGTCCGCGACATGCCCCGAGCGAGAAAGGGCCCTGCTCCACGCGGAACTGGGCGCTGACCAGGGCTGCCCAACGCCGGCCAATTCTCACGAGCGTTCTGCCCAAATCGATCACGATACGGGCAGAACGCTCGTGAGAATTGGCCGGTAAAGGCCCGGCGAACACACTTCGGGCACCACAGGGCCGCAGGGCGACCCCCCCGCGGCCCTGTCCGGGATCGCGTGTCGTCGCGTTCCGGCACCGCCAGGAGGAGCTCCAGGAGGCGTGCAGCGGGGCGGCCGACGCCTCCCGCTCCTCAGCCTCCGGGGGTCCCCTCCCTGGCGCCGGCAGCTGGAGCCGGGCCAGCCCCGAAAGCCGGGCCCAGGCCCGGGCCTGCTTGTTCAGCCTTCCGTTGCCAGGGGCCTGAGCCTGGGGGCCTCCCCATGGGGAACCCTGAGTCCCGCGCCACGAGTCGCCCGACCGTCCCGGCGACAACGGCACCATTCGCGGCTTCGTCCTAGCCGCGGAGTGAGAGACCAGTCCGTTTCCCCACAGAGGCCAGCCCCCTCCAGGGGCGCCCCGGCCGCCCGCCACGGCGGAGGCGGACGCCCGGCCACGGCGCCTCCATCCTCTCTGCTCGGGGAAAACTCCCCGGCGCCGCGGCTTCCGGCCGCGCCCCATCGTCGCGGCTCGTTTTCCGGGTGGCCGCGACATGCCCCGAGCGAGAAAGGGCCCTGTTCCACGCGGAACTGGGCGCTGACCAGGGCTGCCCAACGCCGGCCAATTCTCACGAGCGTTCTGCCCAAATCGATCCCGATTTGGGCAGAACGCTCGTGAGATTTGGCGGGGAAAACGCCTGGCGAACACACTTCGGGCACCACAGGGCCGCAGGGCGGCCCCCCCCGGGGCCCTGTCCGGGATCGCGTGTCGTCGCGTTCCGGCACCGCCAGGAGGAGCTCCGGGAGGCGTGCCGCGGGGAGGCCGACGCCTCCCGCTACTCATCCTCCGGGGGTCCCCTCCCTGGCGCCGGCAGCTGGGGCCGGGCCAGCCCCGAAAGCCGGGCCCGGGCCCGGGCCTGCTTGCTCAGCCTTCCGTTGCCAGGGGCCTGAGCCTGGGGGCCTCCCCATGGGGAACCCTGAGTCCCGCGCCACGAGTCCCCCGACCGTCCCGGCGACAACGGCACCTTTCGCGGCTTCGTCCTAGCCGCGGAGTGAGAGACCAGTCCGTTTCCCCACAGAGGCCAGCCCCCTCCAGGGGCGCCCCGGCCGCCCGCCACGGCGGAGGCGGACGCCCGGCCACGGCGCCTCCATCCACTCTGCTCGGGGAAAACTCCCCGGCGCCGCGGCTGCCGGCCGCGCCCCATCGTCGCGGCTCGTTTTCCGGGTGGCCGCGACATGCCCCGAGCGAGAAAGGGCCCTGCTCCACGCGGAACTGGGCGCTGACCAGGGCTGCCCAACGCCGGCCAATTCTCACGAGCGTTCTGCCCAAATCGATCCCGATTTGGGCAGAACGCTCGTGAGATTTGGCCGGAAAACTCCCGGTGAACACACTTCGGCCACCACAGGGCCGCAGGGCGGCCCCCCCCGGGGCCCTGTCCGGGACCGCGTGTCGTCGCGTTCCGGCACCGCCAGGAGGAGCTCTGGGAGGCGTGCCGCGGGGAAGCCGACGCCTCCCGCTCCTCAGCCTCCGGGTGTCCCCTCCCTGGCGCCGGCAGCTGGGGCCGGGCCAGCCCCGAAAGCCGGGCCCGGGCCCGGGCCTGCTTGTTCAGCCTTCCGTTTCCAGGGGCCTGAGCCTGCGGCCTCCCCATGGGGAACCCTGAGTCCCGCGCCACGAGTCCCCCGACCGTCCCGGCGACAACGGCACCTTTCGCGGCTTCGTCCTAGCCGCGGAGTGAGAGACCAGTCCGTTTCCCCACAGAGGCCAGCCCCCTCCATGGGCGCCCCGGCCGCCCGCCACGGCGGAGGCGGACACCCGGCCACGGCGCCTCCATCCACTCTGCTCGGGGAAAACTCCCCGGCGCCGCGGCTGCCGGCCGCGCCCCATCGTCGCGGCTCGTTTTCCGGGCGGCCGCGACATGCCCCGAGCGAGAAAAGGCCCTGCTCCACGCGGAACTGGGCGCTGACCAGGGCTGCCCAACGCCGGCCAATTCTCACGAGCGTTCTGCGCAAATCGATCCCGATTTGGGCAGAACGCTCGTGAGAATTGGCCGGAAAACGCCCGGCGAACACACTTCGGGCACCACAGGGCCGCAGGGCGGCCCCCCCCCGGGGCCCTGTCCGGGATCGCGTGTCGTCGCGTTCCGGCACCGCCAGGAGGAGCTCCGGGAGGCGTGCCGGGGGGAGGCCGACGCCTCCCGCTCCTCAGCCTCCGGGGGTCCCCTCCCTGGCGCCGGCAGCTGGGGCCGGGCCAGCCCCGAAAGCCGGGCCCGGGCCCGGGCCTGCTTGCTCAGCCTTCCGTTGCGAGGGGCCTGAGCCTGGGGGCCTCCCCATGGGGAACCCTGAGTCCCGCGCCACGAGTCCCCCGACCGTCCCGGCGACAACGGCACCTTTCGCGGCTTCGTCCTAGCCGCGGAGTGAGAGACCAGTCCGTTTCCCCACAGAGGCCAGCCCCCTCCAGGGGCGCCCCGGCCGGCCGCCACGGCGGAGGCGGACGCCCGGCCACGGCGCCTCCATCCACTCTGCTCGGGGAAAACTCCCCGGCGCCGCGGCTGCCGGCCGCGCCCCATCGTCGCGGTTCGTTTTCCGGGTGGCCGCGACATGCCCCGAGCGAGAAAGGGCCTGCTCCACGCGGAACTGGGCGCTGACCAGGGCTGCCCAATGCCGGCCAATTCTCACGAGCGTTCTGCCCAAATCGATCCCGATTTGGGCAGAACGCTCGTGAGAATTGGCCGGAAGACGCCCGGCGAACACACTTCGGGCACCACAGGGCCGCAGGGCCGCCCCCCCCGGGGCCCTGTCCGGGATCGCGTGTCGTCGCGATCCGGCACAGCCAGGAGGAGCTCCGTGAGGCTGGCGTGGGCAAGTCGACGCCTCGCGCTCCTCAGACTCTGGTGGTCCCCTCCCTTCGCTGGCAGCTGGGGCCGGGCCAGCCCCGAAAGCCGGGCCCGGTCCAGGCCTGCTTGCTCAGCCTTCCGTTGTCAGCGGCCTGAGCCTGCGGGCCTCCCCATGGGGAACCCTGAGTCCCGCGCCACGAGTCCTCCGACCGTCCCGGCGCCATCGGCCCCTTTCGTGGCTGCGACACAGCTGTGGCGCGACAGATCTTTTTGTTCCCCCAGAGAGGCCAATCCCTTCCCGGGCGCCCCGGCCTCCCTCCAAGGCGGAGCCGGATGACCGACCACAGACCCTCCATCAACTCTGCTCCGAGCAAGCTCTCCGGCTCTGAGGCCCCCGGCCGGGCCCCATCGTCTCGGCGCGTTTTTGGGTGGCTGGGACATACCCCGAGTGAGAAAGGGTCCTGGGCCACGCGGAACAAGGCGGTCCCCATGGTTGTCCAACGCCAGCTAATTTTCATGAGCGCTCTGCCCAAATCGATCCCGATTAGATATGGACCCCCAACTCTATTGTGATATAATCATCGAGAAATCAGGAAAAAATATTCAATGTAACAAAAGACATTCTCCTCAATCAATGGTGCTGGGAAAACTGGACAGCGATATGTAGAAGAATGAAACTCGACCATTCTCTTACACCATACACCATGATAAACTCGAACTCGATAAAGGAGCTCAACGTGAGACAGGATTATCTCAGAATCCTAGAGGAGTACATAGGCAGTAACCTCTTCGATATCAGCCACAGCAACTTCTTTCAAGATATGTCTCCAAAGGCCAAGGAAAGAAAAGCGAAAATGAACTTTTGGCACTTCATCAAGATCAAAAGCTTCTGCACAGCAAAGGGAACAGTCCACCAATCAAAAGGCAACCCACGGAACGGGAGAAGATATTTGTAAATGACAGTTCAGACAAAAGGTTGATATCCAGGATCTAGAAAGAACTTCTCAAACTCAACACACACAAAACAGATATCATATCCAAAAATGGGCAGAAGATATGAACAGACACTCCTCCAACGAAGACATACAAATGGCTATCAGACACAGGACAAAATGTTCATCATCACTAGCCATCAGGGAGATTCAAATGAAAACGACATTGAGATACCACCTGACACCAGTTAGAAAGGCCACAATTAGCAAGACAGGAAACAACGTGTGTTGGAGAGGATGTGGAGAAAGGGGAACCCTCTTACACTGTTGGTGGGAATGCAAGTTGGTGCAGCCACTTTGGAGAACAGTGTGGAGATTCCTCCAGAAATTAAGAATACAGCTTCCCTATGACCCTGCAATTGCACTGCTGGGTATTTACCCCAAAGATACAGATGGAGTGAAAAGAAGGGCCATCTGTACCCCAATGATTATAGCAGCAAAGGCCTCGGTCGCCAAACTGTGGAAAGAACCAAGATGCCCTTCAATGGACGAATGGATAAGGAAGATGTGGTCCATATACAAGATGGAGTATTATGCCTCCATCAGAAAAGATGAATACCAACTTTTGTAGCAATATGGACGGGAGTGGAAGAGATTATGCTGAGTGAAATAAGTCAAGCAGAGAGAGTCAATTATCATATGGTTTCACTTACTTGTGGAGCATAACAAAGAACAAGGAGGACATGGGGAGATGGAGAGGAGAAGGAAGTTGTGGGAAATGGGAAGGGGAGGTGAACCATGAGAGACTACGGACTCTGAAAAAGAACCTGAGGGTCTTGAATGGGTGGGGAGTGGGAGGTTGGGAGAACAAGGTGGTGGGTATTAGGGAGGGCACGTGTTGCATGGAGCACTGGGTGTGGTGCAAAAATAAGGAATACTGTTACGCTGAAAAGAAATAATATAGATAGATAGATATTGAAGGTGAAAAAAAAAAGGAATGTGCTGAACCTACAGAGCAGAAGAAATCAGAATGCCTCCCTGACGCCACCCCCAATACCGGCGCCCCTGAGGAGCAGGAATGAGGAGTCTCACGGTCCTGCAGACTCACGTCCTCAACTCAGGCATCGGGATTGGTCATCACTGTGCCGGCAGATCCGGGCCGCCATGCCCCTGTGACCTAAACCTAACCCTCGGTTGGGCGTTCAGGCTTCAGTCCCCAGAGGACTGGCTCCCTAGCCCTCCAGACTGGGGACCCCATATTCCCAACGTAGGACTCTGGCTGCCACCCATGATGAAACTTGACCACATGGACCTTTGCAGAACGCTCCTTGCCGGAGAAACCTCCATGACCCCTAAAGCCAACCACATCTTCTGAGCACCCCCACACCACAATTCCTTAGCCTTACAGGCCGCCAGAACAATGCCCTCAGCCCAGCCCTCCAGAGAGCCTGAGTCCGTGCTGGCACATCAGGCCTGCCATTCTCCCAGGACCAAACCCTAAGCCTAGGTTGGGTGTTCAGGTTCTAGAACCCTGACACCCAATTCCACCCATGGGTGGGAGCATCAAACTGATGGCATGACTCAGCTTCTCAACCAGCAGGAGATTCCATTTGGTGCTCTCCAACACCCTCAGAGCCCTAGGAACCGGCCAAGCTGCCCTGAGGCCATTCCCGCCATCTTTGCACCTCCAGGCCAAAAACCCAGGGCCTGAGAAGCCTCCGGAGCCCTGCCCTCAACTCAGCCCTTGAGTGAGCCAATATCTGTGCTGGCAGATCCCACATGCCTTCTCCCTAAGACATAACCTTAACGCTAAGCCTAACCCTAATACTAACTCTAGCCCAGGTTGTGTGTTCAGGCATCCCTCCTCCATAGCCTGGTCCCCCAAACGGCCAGATGGGGGACCCCTGAGCTGCACCCCATAATTGCGCCTGATCCCAGGAGGAAACCCTGCCCTTTAGAAATGTGTTGAACCCGCAGAGCGGGAGAAACCTGCATGCCTCCCAGAGGCCACTGCCACTTCTGGCACACCCAAGGACCAGGAACCCGGACTCTCACAGTGCTACAGACTCGCGCCCTCAACTCAGGCATTGGGAAGCATCACCACAGCGCCATCAGATCGGGGCTGCCATGCCCTTACAACCCTACCCTAACCCTAGGTTGGGTGTCAGGCTTCTGTCCCCTGAGGACTGGACCCCTAGCCCTCCAGACTGGGGACCCTGGATTCCCAATGCAGGACTCTGGCTGCCACCCACGATGAAACTGGACCATATGATCCTGTGCAGTATGCTCCTGGCCACAGAATCCTCCATGCCCCCTAAAGCCACCCACGCCTTCCAAGAAATGCCACACCACAAACCCAGAGCCTGACAGGCCACCAGAGCAATGCCCTCAACTCAGCCCTCCGGAGAACCTGAGCCGCACTGGCAGGCCTGCCATTCTCCCAGGACGAAACCCTAACACTAGGTTGGGTGTTCAGGCATTGGACCCAGAGGCCTGACACCCAATTCCTCCCATGGGTTGAGCATCAGACTGTCGGCAGGACTCAGTTCTCAGCCAGGAGGAGACCTTTTCATTTGGTGTTCTCTCACACCCTCAGAGCAGTAGCAACCAGCCATTCTCCCTTGAGGCCATTCCCACCAGCTTTGCTCCTCCAGGCCAAGAACCCAGGGCCTGAGGAGCCTCCTGAGTCCTGCCCTCAACTCAGCCCTTGGGTGAGCCCGTATCTGTGCTAGCAGATCCGACATGCCCTGTCCCTAAGCCTAACACTAACCATAATACTATACCTAGCCCAGGTTGTGTGTTCAGGCGTCCATACTCTGACTCCTGGTCCCCAAGGCCCCAGATGGGGGACCCGTGAGCGATACCCCATCATTGAACCTGACACCAGGAGGAAACCATGCTGTTTAGAATTGTGCTGAACCCACAGAGCGGGATAAATTTGAATGTCTCCCTGAGTGCACCCCACTTCCAGCGCCCCCAAGGACCAAGAACCAGGAGTCTCATGGTCCTGCAGACACACGCTCTGAACTCAAGCATTGGGATGGGCCACCACAGCGCCAGCAGATTGGGGCTGCAATGCCCCTACAACCTAACCCTCACAGCAGGACTCACCCTCTCAGCCAGAAGGTGACCTTTCATTTCGTGCTATCTAATGCCCTGAGAATTGTAGAAACTGGCATGCTCCCCTGAGGCGATTTCCAACATCTTTGCCCGTACAGCCCAAAACCCCAGTGCCCGAGGAGCCTCCTGAGTCCCACCCTCAACTCAGCCCTTGGGCGAGCTGATATCTGTGCTTGCATATCCGACATGCCTTGTCCCTAAGACATAACCTTAACCCTAATCCTAATACTAACCCTAGCCCAGGTTCGTGCTCAGGCATCATCCTCCCACAACTGGTCCTCAAAACCCCAGATAGGGGACCCCTGAGTTGCACCCCATAATTGCACATGATCCCAGCATGAACCGTGCCGTTTAGAAATGGGCTGAAGCCACAGAGCAGGAGAAGCCTGCAAGTCTCCCTGAGGCCAAAGCACTTCTGGACCCTCCCAAGGACCGGGAACCAGAGTCTCAATGTCCTGCAGACATAGCCTCAACTCAGGCATCAGGATGGGTCACCACAGCACCGGCAGATCGGGGTTACCATGCCCCAAAGACTTAACCATAATGCTAGGATGGGTGTTTATGCTTCGATCCACAGAGGCCTGGCTCCCTAGCCGTCCAGACTGGGGACCCTGTATTTGCAATGCTGGACTCCGGCTGCCACCCACAAGGAAAATGGCCCACATGGCCCTGTGCAGTACGCTCCTGGCCGGAGAAACCTCCATGCCCCCTAAAGACACCCACACCTTCCGAGGACCCACACACCACCGCCCAGTGCCTGATGGGCCACCAGAGCAATACCCTCAACTCAGCCCTCCGGAGAGCCTGAGTCCGCACTGGCACCTCAGGCCTGCCATGCTCCCAGGACCAAACCCTAATACCCTAGCTCAGGTGGTCAGGCTCTGGACCCCAGAGGCCTGATACCCAATTCCATCCCAGTGGATAGGAACATCAGACTGATGGCAGGACTCAGCCTCTCAGCCAGGAGAATAAATGAAATAAACCATTTCATTTAGTGCTATCTAACACTCTCAGAGACCTAGAAACCAGCATGCTCCCCTGAGGCCATTCCCACCATCTTTACCTTCTAGGAAAAAAACCCAGGGCCTAAGGAGCCTCCTGAGTCCCGCCTTCAACTCAGCCCTTGGGTGAGCCCATATAAGTGTTACCAGATCCAACATGCCTTGTCCCTAAGACATAACCCTAACCCTAATCTTTTTATTTTTTTTAAGATTTTATTCATTTCTTTGACAGAGACAGATCAGAAGAAGGCACAGAGAGGACGAAGCACGCTCCCCGCTGAGCAGAGAGCCTGATGTGGGGCTCCATCCCAGGACCCTGAGATCATGACCTGAGCGGAAGGCAGAGGCTTTAACCAACTGAGCCACCCAGGCGCCCCACCTTAACACTAATCTTAACACTAACCCTAACCACAAAACCTAACCCTAACCTCTAAACCTAACATAACAACCTCGGAGCAGTAGAAACCATCATGCTCCCCAGAGGCGATTCCCACCTTCTTTGCCCCTCCAGTCCAAAAATCCAGGGCCTGAGGAGACTCCTGAGTCCCGCCCTCAACACAGCCCTTGGGTGAGTCCATATCTGTGTTGGCAGATCTGACATGCCTTGTCCCTAAGACATACGCCTAACCCTAAGCCTAACCCTAAACCTTACCTCTAACCCTATCCCCTAACTCCTAACCCTAACCCTAACCCTAACCCCTAACAACTAACCCTAACACTCTCCGAACCTCTATCCCTAACCCTAACCCTCCAGACTGGGGATTCCAAAGTCACAACACAGGACTCTGCCTGCCCTCCAGAAAGAAAGGTGCATGAGCACCTAAACACACCCGCCATTGGAAATGCCCCAGACATAATGCCAGATTCTGCCACAACGCCAGAGGCATGTCATCCACTCAGCCCTGAGGGAGCCCGCCTCAACACAGCATATCAGCAGCATATCAGAACTGCCATGCCCCTAGGCCTTAACCCTAACCCTAGGTTGGGTGTACAGTCTTCCGTACCCAGAGGCCTAGCCCCCAAACCCGCCAGATTGTGGATGCATGAGACTCACTCTGGCAGTCTGGAGGCTGCCTATGCTGTTACAGTGCCATTTGGAGCTACTTAGACCTCAGAGCAAAAGATAACTTCATGCCCCCCAAGGCAAGCCCCAGCATCTGAGCCCCTCCTGAACACAAACCCAGATTCACACTAGCCACCTATCACCGACCCTCAACTCAGGCCACCGGGGAGTCCGCCTCAGCACTGGCAGATTGGGCCTGTCGCGCCCCAAGACCTCACCCTTAGTTTGAGTTTCCAGGCTTCCATCCCAAGATGCCTAGCCTCCAGGCCCCCTGGATTAAGGACCCCTGAGTGACATTGCAGGACTCCAACAGCCACGCAGGATGAAACCTTGCAGTTTGGAGCTGCTGAATACTCAGAGGGTGAGAAACCTTCAAGCCCCCGTAAAGCTATCCGCACAATTTGCGGCACCCCAGGCCAGAAAGCTGTTTTCTATGAAGCTACCGGACACATGCCCTCAACTCAGCCCTGAGGGGAGCCCATCTCAGCGCCGGCAGATTGGGCCTGCCATGACCCTAGACCCTAACCCTAACCCTAGGTGGGGTATACAGCCTTCCATGCCCAGAGGCCTGTACCCCAAGCCCATCAGACTGGGGATGACTGAGACTCCCGCCAGCACTCCTCCAGCCTCCTAGGGCAAAATGGTGCCATTTGGAACTGTGCAGGAACCTCAGAGCAGGAGAAAGCTGCATGCCCCCCGCGGACACCACTAGCTTCTTTGCCCCCACAAACACCAACACAGACCTCAAGTCCTGCCTGATTCCCACCCTCCATTCGGCCTATCCAGGAGACCCCCTCAATTGCAGCAGATCGGGCCTGCCATGTCCCTAAGCCTTAACCCTAACCCTAGTTTGGATTTTCAGGCTTCCATCCCAAGAGGCCTGGCCCCCACGCCCCCCAGATTAAGGACTTCTGAGCAACACCACAGGACACAGCCTGTCACACAAGTGGAAACCTTGTGGTTTGGAGCTGCAATGAACCCTCAGATGGGGAGAAACTTTCATGCCACCCTAAAGCCACCCCAATAATCAACAGCCACTCTGGCCATAGAGCTGGATTCCATCCCGCCACCAAATGCATACCCTCAACTCAGCCCATACGGGATCCCGCCTCAGCACTGGCAGATCGGGCCTGCCATTGCCCCTAGGCCCTAACCCTAACACAAGTTTGGGTGTTCAGTCTTCCATTCTGAGGGTCCAGGCAACAAAATCCCCTGGATTAAGGAATCTTGACATACACCTCAGGACTCCGCTTGCCACACAGTAGGAACCTGTGCCTTGGAGTTGTGCTGAACCCTCAGAGAGGGAGAAACTTGCCCCTCTAAAGGCACTCCCATCATCTGCACCCGTCCCCCCGGCCATAAACCAGATTCTGCTGAGCTGCCGGACGCATGCCATAAATTCAGACCCTAGGGCGCCCCACCTCAACATAAGCAGATCAGGCCACCATGCCCCTAAGCCCTTACCAGAACCCCTCTTTAGGTTTTCAGGCTTCCATCCCAGGGGCCTGCCTCCCATGTCCCCCCAGATTAAGGTCTACTGAGCGCCACCACGGGACTCCACCTGGCACTCATGAGGAAAACTTGTGGTTTAGAGCTGCACTGAACACTCAGACGAGGAGAAACATGCAAACCCCCGTAATGCCACCCCACCATGAGTCACCCCCATGGCCATAAAACCAGATTCTCCTGCGATGCCAGATCTATGCCCTCAACTCGACCCTTAGGGGAGCCCGCATCAGCACCGGCACATTGGACCTGCCATGCCCTTCGGCCCTAACCATAAACCTAGGTGGGGTGTACAGGCTTTCATGAACAGAGGCCTGTCCCCCAAGCCCGCCAGATTGGGCACCTCCGAGATTCATGCCAGTAGAGATTAAGGATTCCTCAGTGACACCCCAGGACTGCGTCTGCCACACAGGAGGAAACCATGCCATTTGGAGCTCTGCAGAACCCTCAGGGTAGGAGAAACCTGCATGCAACCCTGAGGTCACGCCCAGCTTCTGTGGCATCCCTGGACACAAACTCTGAGTCTGACATGCCACCTGATACCCACCCTGAAGTCAGCCCACCAGGGAGCCCACCTCAGCAGTAGCAGATTGAGCATGCCATGCCCCTACGCCCTTACCGTAGCTCTAGTTTCTGATTTCGGGCTTCCATCCCAAGAGGCCTGGCCCCCAAACTCCCCAGATTCAGGACCCCCCTGTAACAAGGCAGAAACCTGAATGCCATGCAGGGGGAAGCCATGACATTTGGAGCTCCAAAGTTTCCTCAGAGAGGGAGAAACCAGCATGCCCCTCTAAAGCCACCCCCACGATCAGCCGTCCCTCTGGCCACAAACCCTGACTCTTCTGCATTGCAGGATGCATTTCCTCAACTCAATTCTGAGGGTATCTCACCTCTGTGTAGGCTGATCAGGCCTGTCCTGCCCAGCCCATTACCCTTAACCCTATGTTGCATTTTCAGGCTTCCTTCCCCAGGGGCCTATCCACCAAGCCCTCTAGATTGGTAAACTTGGAGCCACACTGTAGGAGTCCCCCTGCCACCCAGCAGGAAACTTGTCCCTTTGGAGCTGTGCAGAACCCTCAGAGCCAGAGAAACCTGCATGACCCCATTAGGACTCCCCCACATTCTGCAGCCCCCTGGCCACAAACCCAGAGCCTGATTCACCACCTGACCCCCATTCTCAACTCAGCTCCTTGGGGAACTCACCTCAACACCAGCAGTTTGGGCCTGCCACGCCACTAGCTCAGCTCTGCTCATGGACACCACCAGCTCTAGGCAGACCTAGAACTCCCCTGTCTGCGGCAAAGCTCTGGGATCCCCCCTCCTTCTTCCCAATTTACACTGGCCCAGGCATTCATGAGAAAGGGGAAGGCTACCTCTTGAATGCTTAATACCTCCTTTCCTCTTCAGCCCTATTTCTCTCCACTTACCTTTGCACCTGGGCAAACTGAAAGTAACATATCAATGGAACATGTACATGCTCTGAGATCTAAATCTTTCATGGCAACTTTCTGAGGGCTCCTTATGCAATAGGAAACTAGTGTATCCTGCCACAGAGTGTTTCATAATGAACAGCTACAGAACAGGAGAGCAAAAGTCATTCCAGTTTTACCTCAGTCTTCATGAAGTAGAACATGGTCTTCTTTTCTTCATTGACTTCAATTCCAATTCGTTTCCATGCAATGTTCATTCCTCTCCTTCAGGGGTAGGATTTTGTGATTCCTCACCTGCATAGAACACCCAGAGCTCATCACAACAAGTACTCTCCCTAATAGCTGTCACCCACTTAACCCTTCGCCCCACACCCCTGCCCCCTAGCAACCCTCGATTTTGCTCTAGGTTAGAGTCTGTTTCCTCATTGGCCTTTCTCCCCTCACTATGTTCATCTGTTTTCTTTCTGAAATTCCATAGAGGTCAAGATATAGGCTATTGGTCTTTTCTTACTGATTTTACTTAGCTAAATCCACTGTAGATCCATCCACATCCTTGCAGATGGTAAGATTTCATCCTTTTTGAACCTGGATCCTATTCCATTAAGAAGATGTGGGAGAATGAATACACATACACACACACACACACATATGATATATACGAGTGATATATATATATATATATATATATATATATATATATATATATATATATATATATCACTCATCAGTGAATGGACATTTGGTCTCCCTCCATTGTTTTACAATGGTTGAAAATGCTGCTGTAAATATCACGGTGCTTATACCCCACTCAATGTGCATTTTTGTGCCCTTAAGGGAAATAACTAGGAGGACAATTGCTGGATCCTACTGTTGTTCAGTTCTTAGCTTTTGGAGGACAGACTGTATTCTTTCCAAGAGTGGCTGCAACAACACGCAGGCCCACCAACAATGTAGGAGGGTCCCGGTTTTGGGTTTTGTTTTTTTTTTTTTTTAGATTTTATTTATTTATTTGACAGAGGTCACAAGTAGGCAGAGAGGCAGGCAGAGAGAGAGGACGAAGCAGACTCCCCGCTGAGCAGAGAGCCCAATGCGGGGCTCGATCTCAGGACCCTGAGACCATGACCTGAGCCGAAGGCAGTGGCTTAACCCACTGAGCCACACAGGTGCCCCCGAGGGTTCCACTTTAAACAGAACATTCCCTGCCAGCAATTTCCTAAGGAGGAAATATAAAACCTGTGGGAAAACCTGACTCACTGAGCATCAGGAAAGCAGCCACAGAAATTCAGCCCAGGGTTCCTGACACCAAGTCCCTTGAAGCCAACAGAGTGCCTTTATCCAGGGAAATTCCCAAAGACTCTCCTTCTGACTTCACTACCCATGAAACTGCAGAGAAAATACAGCATGTCCAACCATATATAGCCGTTTGAGTGAACCTAGGAAGACAAGCATCCCTTTTAAATTGTCCAAGACTCCTTGGAATCATTTTGAATTTTCCCTCTGCCCTCATTGGAACTCTTTGGATTCAAAGACGAATCCATTAGGATACATCACCTTGGACAAAGAAGAAGCCATCATCCAAGTCTCTATCTGACCACAAACAGCCACCTCACTCTAGATGCCAGCCGTTCCACCAGAGTCTAGGCCCAGTGGAATAAACACTGTTCGGTGAAGGAATACTTTCTATGTTCAAAAGGCACACCAAGTCAATCTCACCTTCCCTTTCGAATCCAAGGGATTTCCTAGGAAAGAGATGTTCCAAATACCTTTGTAAGCCAGAAATAAACAGAAAATGAGATCCCTGCCAGGTGCTCCCTGCAGAGAAACTCAGGAGCTCTGGCACCCACACGAGATTGCTTACAGCTGGTTCAGGGTGCCATTTGTGAGCTCCACTGGAGACAAGAGAAAAGCCCAGGAAATTTGGGGTGAAAGGGAATTTTTACCTGCCATCCTGGCATGGATGTGACATTGTCACCCACAGGCCTGCTGTTTTCTCTGAACACTGACGTCCTGGGACAAGCTGCATGACTGACTCAGACGCTGACTTCCAAACTTCAGGTCTCATGGAGCCAGAGTGAAGAAGGGTTGTCAGGTGCAGATAAGCAGGCGTCTCCCACCTAAAGCCTGCACATCTGCTCTGATTCCTGGGAGAAGGAGAGACACAGGCTTGTTTCTTAACTGGTCATTCACTTCCCTCTCAAGCTGCTCAATGCCCTTGTCCTTTTTGGAGAAACAAACATACTTTTCCAAACAAACACTCAGCTCCTCGGTTCCAAATGCACCATGAGTCGGGTTTGGTTCCCCTGGCTCCAGAGCCCAACTGGGAGGACCCTCCTGAACCATCCTGACAGCACATTACCAGCAAACCTGGGGAAAGAGGGCACAATGCTGAGTGGGGGACAGGCTCCATCAATTCTTACCACCACCCTTGAGCCTGGAGAAACAGAGACTATACAGCTCACCACTCCATCCTGTAAAAATAAGCTGTAGTGCCTCACGTTTCAGGGTCTCTCACTGGGCACCTCCGCCCTGCCTTCAGAGCCAGCAAGCTGCACTGACTCCTCTTCAGGTGTGTTTCCCATGGCAGCTCGCCGCTGCCTCCAGTGGTGGCAAGCAGCATCGCCATGCCTTCCAGGGTATCTCACACCACGGCTCACCACTCCCTCCAGTGGAGTGAACTGGCACTGCCGGGCCTTCCATAGACTCATTTTTTTTTTTATTTGTTTATTTACAGCATAACAGTGTTCATTGTTTTGGCATCACACCCAGTGCTCCATGCAGTACGTGCCCTCCCTATTAACCACCACCTGATTCCTCAAACTCCCACCCCACCCTGCCCCTCCAAAACCCTCTGGTTGTTTTTCAGAGTCCATAGTCTCTCATGGTTCATCTCCCCTTCCAGTTTCTCTCAACTCCCTCTCCTCTCCATCTCCCTATGTCCTCCGTGTTATTTGCTATGCTCCACAAATAAGTGAGACCATATGATACATGACTCTCTCTCTGCTTGACTTATTTCGCTCAGCATAATTTCTTCCAGTCCCGTCCATGTTGCTACAAAAGTTGGGTATTCATCCTTTCTGATGGAGGCATAATACTCCATTGCGTATATGTACCACATCTTCCTTATCCATTCATCCGTTGAAGGGCATCTTGGTTCTTTCCACAGTTTGGTGAGCATAGCCATTGCTACAATAAGCATTGGGGTACAGATGGCCCTTCTTTTCACTCCATCTGTATCTTTGGGGTAAATACCCAGCAGTGCAATTGCAGGGTCATAGGGAAGCTCTATTCTTAATTTCTGGAGGAATCTCCACACTGTTCTCCAAAGTGGCTGCACCAACTTGCATTCCCACCAACAGTGTAAGAGGGTTCCCCTTTCTCCACATCCTCTCCAACACACGTTGTTTCCTGTCTTGCTCATTTTGGCCATTCTAACTGGTGTCAGGTGGTATCTCAATGTGGTTTTCATTTGAATCTCCCTGATGGCTAGTGATGATGAACATTTTTTCATGTGTCTGATAGCCATTTGTATGTCTTCGTTGGAGAAGTGTCTGTTCATATCTTCTGCCCATTTTTGGATATGATTCTCTGTTTTGTGTGTGTTGAGTTTGAGAAGTTCTTTATAGATCCTGGATATCAACCTTTTGTCTGTACTGTCATTTGCAAATATCTTCTCCCATTCCGTGGGTTGCCTTTTTGTTTGGTGGACTGTTTCCTTTGCTGTGCAGAAGCTTTTGATCTTGATGAAGTGCCAAAAGTTTATTTTCGCTTTTGTTTCCTTGGCCTTTGGAGACATATCTTGAAAGAAGTTGCTGTGGCTGATATCGAAGAGGTTACTGCCTATGTTCTCCTCTAGGATTCTGATGGATTCCTGTCTCATGATGAGGTCTTTTATCCATTTCGAGTGTAAGAGAATGGTTGAGTTTCATTATTCTACATATAGCTGTCCAGTTTTCCCAGCACCATTGATTGAAGAGACTGTCTTTTTTTCCATTGAATATTTTTTCCTGTTTTGTCGAACATTATTTCACCGTGGAGTTGAGGGTCCATATCTGGGCTCTCCACTCTGTTCCACTGGTCTATGTGTCTGTTTTTATGCCAGGTGGTTTTTATGCCAGGGTCTTGGTGATCGCAGCTTTGTAGTAAAGCTTAAAATCGGGTAACGTGATGCCGCCAGTTTTGTTTTTGTTTTTCAACATTGCCTTAGCAATTCGGGGTCTCTTCTGATTCCATACAAATTTTAGGATTATTTGCTCCAGCTCTTTGAAAACTACCGGTGGAATTTTGATCGGAATGGCATTAAAAGCATAGATTGCTCTAGGCAGTATAAACATTTTAACAATGTTTATTCTTCCAATCCAAGAGCATGGAATTGTCTTCCATCTTTTTGGGTCTTCTTCAATTTCTTTCATGAGTGTTCTGTAGTTCCTCGAATACAGATCCTTTACCTCTTTGGTTAGGTTTATTCCCAGGTATCTTATGGTTCTTGGTGCTATAGTAAATGGAATCGATTCTCTAATTTCCCTTTCTGTATTTTCACTGTTAGTGTATAAGAAAGCCACTGATTTCTGTACATTGACTTTGTATCCTGCCACGTTACTGAATTGCTGTATGAGTCTAGTAGTTTGGGGGTGGAGTCTTTGGGGTTTTCCATATACAAAATCATGTCATCTGCGAAGAGAGAGAGTTTGACTTCTTCCTTGCCAATTTGGATACCTTTTATTTCTCTTTGTTGTCTGATTGCCGTTGCTAGGACTTCTAATACTATGTTGAACAAGAGTGGTGAGAGTGGGCATCCAAGCCCATTAGAATAACGTCAGACCTTTTCACAGAGACCTGGCAAGCCAGGAAGGGCTGGCAAAATATATTCAGAGTACTAAATGAGAAGAACATGCAACCAAGAATACTCTATCCGGCAAGACTGACATTTAAAATGGATGGAGAGATAAAGAGTTTCCAAGACCAGCAAGGCTTAAAAGACTATGCAACCACCAAGCCGACACTGCAGGAAATATTAAGGGGGGGGTCCTATAAAAGAGAAAAAATCCCAAGAATATCATTGAACAGAAATATAGAAACAATCTACAGACAGAAAGACTTCAAAGGCAACATGACATGAATCAAAACCTATCTCTCAATAATCACTCTCAATGTGAATGGCCTAAATGCGCCCATAAAACGACACAGGGTTGCAGATTGGATAAAACGACAGGACCCATCCATATGTTGTCTACAAGAGACCCATTTTGAACCTAAGGATACACCCAGACTGAAAGTGAACGGATGGAGAAGCATCTTTCATGCCAATGGGCCTCAAAAGAAGGCCGGGGTAGCGATTCTCATATCAGATAAATTAGATTTTAAACTAAAGACTGTAGTCAGAGATACAGAAGGACACTCCATAATTCTTAAAGGGACTATCCGCCAAGATGATCTAACAATTGTGAATATCTATGCCCCCAATATGGGAGCACCCAATTCCATAAGAAAACTATTAATCAAGATAAAGAGTCATATTGATATGAATACAATAATAGTAGGAGATCTTCATATGCCTCTCTCAGAAATAGACAGATCATCGAAGCAGAAAATTAAAAAAGAAATAAGAGCATTGAATGAAACATTGGACCAGATGGACCTCATAGACATATACAGAACATTCCACCCTAAAACAACAGAATACTCATTCTTCTCAAGTGCACATGGAACCTTCTCCAGAATAGACCACATACTGCGTCACAAGGATTGAGGATGCCTGATACTCATGCTGGGAATCTGCCTGCCACGCAGGGCACCGCTGTGCTGTTTGGAGCTGCGCTGAACCCTCAGAGCTGGAGAAACTTCCATGCACCCCTGAAGTCACCCCCAGGTTATGCGAACGTCTGGACACACACCTAGAGGCTAAGGCCCCGTCTGACACCCAAGCTCAACTCAGCGCACCAGGGCACCTGCCTCTGCACTGGCATATCAGGTCTACCATGGCCCTAGGCCTTAACCCTATCCCTAATTTTGGTTTTCAGGTATCATCCCCAAGAGTCCTGACCCCAAGACCCCAAGATTAAAGAATCCTGAGTGACACCTCAGGACTCTGTCCACCATGCAGGAGGAAACCATGCTGTTTGGAGCTGTGTCGAATCCTCAGACCGGGAGAAACCTGCACGGTTCACCCGAGGCTATCCCCCACCCTCTGCGCACTATTGGGCCACAAATGTGGAGGCTGGCACTCAGCCTGCCTACCACCCAGGAGGAAACCGTGCCATTTGAAACTGAGTAGAACACTCAGAGTGGGAGAAACTGCATGCCTCCCTGAGCACAACCCCCTCCTTCAGCGGTCCCCTGACCACAAACCTGGACCCTCTCATGCCACCGGACCTCTGCCCTCAATTCATCCCCCTGGGATCCCTTCTCAGTGCCAGCAAATTGGGCCTGCCATGCCCCTGACCCTAACCTTAAGCCTAGGTTGCATTTTCAGTCTTCATCCCCAGAGGCTGGTCCCCCAATTCCTCCATATTTGGACCCCTGAGCCACAACCCAGTGCTCTGTCTGCCACCCGGGAGGAAACCGTTCTGTTTGGAGCTGCACAGAACCATCGGAACGGGAGAAATCTTCATGCTCCCTGAAGCCACCTCCACCTTCGGCCACCCCCCAGGCACAAACCCAGATCGTAATGCACCACCTGACCATGGCCCTCAACTCAGTACCCCAGACATCTAGCCTCGGCACCAGCAGATCAGGCCAGCCATGCCCCTGTGCTCTTTTCCAAGCCCTAGGTTGTGTTTTCAGTCTTCTGTCCTCTGATGATTGACACCAAAGCTCCGCTGATGGGTTACACCTGAACTATACCAGAATATTTCTTGGCCCCCTGAGGCTATCCCACTTTCAGCACCCCCCGTTCACACCTGGATCTTAACACTCACACTGACCCACGTCCTCAACTCTGCTCCCCAGGTCACTCCTCTCAGGGTGGCCTATTGAGACTGACATGACCCTCAGCCCTAACCAAAACTTAGGTACATTTTCTGTCTTGTGTCCCAAGAATACAGGTACCAAAGCCCCACATATGTGGGACCCCTGAGAAATGCCAGAGGACTCTGTCTTCAACCCAGAAGGAAACAGTAGAATTGGAACTCTGCCAAGGACTGAGAGCAGGAGAAATCTGCCTTTCCCCCCATGGCCACCAACCCGGAGCCTGACTCAGACTGACCCATGTTCTCTACTCAGTCCCCGTGAGAGCTCTGCACAGCACCAGCAAATCAGGCCTGTCATGTTGCTGGGACCTAGCCCCAACCCTAGGTTGGGGTTTCATGCTCTGTCCCCAGAGGACTGGCACCCAAGTCCCACGGATGGGGACCCCTGAGCAAGATTTGAGATCTCTGCCTGCCACCCAGAAGGAAACCATACCATTTGGGACTCTGCAAAGGATTCTGAGCAGGAGAAATCTGCCACGCACCACTGAGTTCACCCAGAGTCAGCAGCTGGACACAAACCTGAACCTGACACTTACTCTATCCATCCCTCTGTACTCAGCCCTCTGGATAGCTTGCCACACCACCATCAGATTGGGCCTGCCATGCTCCTAACCCCTAACTGAAGCTTAGTTTGTGTTCTGAGCATTCAATTCCTAGGGGTCTGGCTCCCTACCCCACGGACTGGGGTCACCTTAGCCATACCACAGGACTCATCCTAACAGACAGGAGGAAAGCGTGCCATGTAGACCTCTAGAAAGTATTCAAAGCAGGATTAAAATTCCTGCCCATCTGAGCCTATACCAGCAAACCCCCAATTTCAGTGGCCTCTAGGTCACAAACCCTGTGCCTGACCAGAAACAGAACACTCATCCTTAATTCCAGCCTCTAGGAACCACACACACTGTCAGCTGTTTGGGCCTGCAATGTCCTTCGGCCCTAACTCTATCCCTAGCTTGGGTTCTCATGTCTCCGTCCCCTAAGGGTGGGCTCCAAAGCCCTAGGATTTGGGGATGCCTGAGCAATACCACAGGACTCAGCCTCACACCCAGATGGAAATCTTTCCATAATGGACTCCAGTAAGTATATAGGTCAGTATAAATATGAAGGCCCATCTGGTTCTATCGTCGCGGCTCGTTTTCCGGGTGGCCGCGACATGCCCCGAGCGAGAAAGGGCCCTGCTCCACGCGGAACTGGGCGCTGACCAGGGCTGCCCAACGCCGGCCAATTCTCACGAGCGTTCTGCCCAAATCGATCCCGATTTGGGCAGAACGCTCGTGAGAATTGGCCGGAAAACGCCCGGCGAACACAGTTCGGGCACCACAGGGCCGCAGGGCGGCCCCCCCCCAGGGCCCTGTCCGGGATCGCGTGTCGTCGCGTTCCGGCACCGCCAGGAGGAGCTCCGGGAGGCGTGCCGCGGGGAGGCCGTCGCCTCCCGCTCTTCAGCCTCCGGGAGTCCCCTCCCTGGCGCCGGCACCTGGGGCCGGGCCAGCCACGAATGTCGGGCCCGGGCCCAGGCCTGCTTGCTCAGCCTTCCGTTGCCAGGGGCCTGAGCCTGGGGGCCTCCCCATGGGGAACCCTGAGTCCCGCGCCACGAGTCCCCCGACCGTCCCGGCGACAACGGCACCTTTCGCGGTTTCGTCCTAGCCGCGGAGTGAGAGACCAGTCCGTTTCCCCACAGAGGCCAGCCCCCTCCAGGGGCGCCCCGGCTGCCCGCCATGGCGGAGGCGGACGCCCGGCCACGGCGCCTCCATCCACTCTGCTCGGGGAAAACTCCCCGGCGTCGCGGCTCGTTTTCCGGGTGGCCGCGACATGCCCCGAGCGAGAAAGGGACCTGCTCCACGCGGAACTGGGCGCTGACCAGGGCTGCCCAACGCCGGCCAATTCTCACGAGCGTTCTGCCCAAATCGATCCCGATTTGGGCAGAACGCCCGTGAGAATTGGCCGGAAAACGCCCGGCGAACACACTTCGGGCACCAGGGGCCGCAGGGCCGCCCCCCCCGGGGCCCTGTCCGGGACCGCGTGTCGTCGCGTTCCGGCACCGCCAGGAGGAGCTCCGGGAGGCGTGCCGCGGGGAGGCCGACGCCTCCCGCTCCTCAGCCTCCGGGGGTCCCCTCCCTGGCGCCGGCAGCTGGGGCCGGGCCAGCGCCGAAAGCCGGGCCCGGGCCCGGGCCTGCTTGCTCAGCCTTCCGTTGCCAGGGGCCTGAGCCTCGGGGCCTCCCCATGGGGAACCCTGAGTCCCGCGCCACGAGTCCACCGACCGTCCCGGCGACAACGGCACGTTTCGCGGCTTCGTCCTAGCCACGGAGTGAGAGACCAGTCCGTTTCCCCACAGAGGCCAGCTCCCTCCAGGGGCGCCCCGGCCTCCCGCCACGGTGGAGGCGGACGCCCGGCCACGGCGCCTCCATCCACTCTGCTCGGGGAAAACTCCCCGGCGCCGCGGCTGCCGGCCGCGCCCCATCTTCGCGGCTCGTTTTCCGGGTGGCCGCGACATGCCCCGAGCGAGAAAGGGCCCTGCTCCACGCGGAACTGGGCGCTGACCAGGGCTGCCCAACGCCGGCCAATTCTCACGAGCGTTCTGCCCAAATCGATCCCGATTTGGGCAGAACGCTCGTGAGAATTGGCCAGAAAACGCCAGGAGAACACACTTCGGGCACCACAGGGCCGCAGGGCCGCCCCCCCCCGGGGCCCTGTCCGGGACCGCGTGTCGTCGCGTTCCGGCACCGCCAGGAGGAGCTCCGGGAGGCATGCCGCGGGGAGGCCGATGCCTCCCGCTCCTCAGCCTCCGGGGCTCCCCTCCCTGGCGCCGGCAGCTGGGGCTGGGCCAGCCCCGAAAGCCGGGCCCGGGCCCGGGCCTGCTTGCTCAGCCTTCCGTTGCCAGGGGCATGAGCCTGGGGGCCTCCCCATGGGGAACCCTGAGTCCCGCGCCACGAGTCCCCCGACCGTCCCGGCGACAACGGCACCTTTCGCGGCTTCGTCCTAGACGCGGAGTGAGAGACCAGTCCGTTTCCCCACAGAGGCCAGCCCCATCCATGGGCGACCCGGCCGCCCGCCACGGCGTAGGCGGACGCCCGGCCACGGCGCCTCCATCCACTCTGCTCGGGAAAAACACCCCGGCGCCGCGGCTGCCGGCCGCGCCCCATCGTCGCGGCTCGTTTTCCGGGTGGCCGCGACATGCCCCGAGCAAGAAAGGGCCCTGCTCCACGCGGAACTGGGCGCTGACCAGGGCTGACCAACGCCGGCCTATTCTCACGAGCGTTCTGCCCAAATCGATCCCGATTTGGGCAGAACGCTCGTGAGAATTGGCCGGAAAAGGCCCGGCGAACACACTTCGGGCACCACAGGGCCGCAGGGCGGCCCCCCCCGGGGCCCTGTCCGGGATCGCGTGTCATCGCGTTCCGGCACCGCCAGGAGGAGTTCCGGGAGGCGTGCCGCGGGGCGGCCAACGTCGCCCGCTCCTCAGCCCCCGGGGGTCCCCTCCCTGGCGCCGGCAGCTGGGGCCGGGCCAGCCCCGAAAGCCGGGCCCGGGCCCGGGCCTGCTTGCTCAGCCTTCCGTTGCCAGGGGCCTGAGCCTGGGGGCCTCCCCATGGGGAACCCTGAGTCCCGCGCCACGAGTCCCCCGACCGTCCCTGCGACAACGGCACCTTTCGCGGCTTCGTCCTAGCCGCGGAGTGAGAGACCAGTCCGTTACCCCACAGATGCCAGCCCCCTCCAGGGGCGCCCGGGCCGCCCGCAACGGCGGAGGCGGACGCCCGGCCACGGCGCCTCCATCCACTCTGCTCGGGGAAAACTCGCCGGCGCCGCGGCTGCCGGCCGCGCCCCATCGTCGCGGCTCGTTTTCCGGGTGTCCGCGACATGCCCCGAGCGAGAAAGGGCCCTGCTCCACGCGGAAGTGGGCGCTGACCAGGGCTGCCCAACGCCGGCCAATTCTCACGAGCGTTCTGCCCAAATCGATACCGATTTGGGCAGAACGCTCGTGAGAATTGGCCGGAAAAGGCCCGGCGAACACACTTCGGGCACCACAGGGCCGCAGGGCGGCCCCCCCCGGGGCCCTGTCCGGGATCGCGTGTCGTCGCGTTCCGGAACCGCCAGGAGGAGCTCCGGGAGGCGTGCCGCGGGGCGGCCGACGCCTCCCGCTCCTCAGCCTCCGGGGGTCCCCTCCCTGGCGCCGGCAGCTGGGGCCGGGCCAGCCCCGAAAGCCGGGCCCGGGCCCGGGCCTGCTTGCTCAGCCTTCCGTTGCCAGGGGCCTGAGCCTGGGGGCCTCCCCATGGGGAAACCTGAGTCCCGCGCCACGAGTCCCCCGACCGTACCGGCGACAACGGCACCTTTCGCGGCTTCGTCCTAGCCGCGGAGTGAGAGACCAGTCCGTTTCCCCACAGAGGCCAGCCCCCTCCAGGGGCGCCCCGGCCGCCCGCCACGGCGGAGGCGGACGCCCGGCCACGGCGCCTCCATCCACTCTGCTCGGGGAAAACTCGCAGGCGCCGCGGCTGCCGGCCGCGCCCCATCGTCGCGGCTCGTTTTCCGGGTGGCCGCGACATGCCCCGAGCGAGAAAGAGCCCTGCTCCACGCGGAACTGGGCGCTGACCAGGGCTGCCCAACGCCGGCCAATTCTCACGAGCGTTCTGCCCAAATCGGGATCGATTTGGGCAGAACGCTCGTGAGAATTGGCCGGAAAAGGCCCGGCGAACACACTTCGGGCACCACAGGGCCGCAGGGCGGCCCCCCCCGGGGCCCTGTCCGGGATCGCGTGTCGTCGCGTTCCGGCACCGCCAGGAGGAGCTCCGGGAGGCGTGCCGCGGGGCGGCCGACGCCTCCCGCTCCTCAGCCTCCGGGGGTCCCCTCCCTGGCGCCGGCAGCTGGGGCCGGGCCAGCCCCGAAAGCCGGGCCCTGGCCCGGGCCTGCTTGCTCAGCCTTCCGTTGCCAGGGGCCTGAGCCTGGGGGCCTCCCCATGGGGAACCCTGAGTCCCGCGCCACGAGTCCCCCGACCGTCCGGCGACAACGGCACCTTTCGCGGCTTCGTCCTAGCCGCGGAGTGAGAGACCAGTCCGTTTCCCCACAGAGGCCAGCCCCATCCATGGGCGACCCGGCCGCCCGCCACGGCGTAGGCGGACGCCCGGCCACGGCGCCTCCATCCACTCTGCTCGGGAAAAACACCCCGGCGCCGCGGCTGCCGGCCGCGCTCCATCGTCGCGGCTCGTTTTCCGGGTGGCCGCGACATGCCCCGAGCAAGAAAGGGCCCTGCTCCACGCGGAACTGGGCGCTGACCAGGGCTGACCAACGCCGGCCTATTCTCACGAGCGTTCTGCCCAAATCGATCCCGATTTGGGCAGAACGCTCGTGAGAATTGGCCGGAAAAGGCCCGGCGAACACACTTCGGGCACCACAGGGCCGCAGGGCGGCCCCCCCCGGGGCCCTGTCCGGGATCGCGTGTCATCGCGTTCCGGCACCGCCAGGAGGAGTTCCGGGAGGCGTGCCGCGGGGCGGCCAACGTCGCCCGCTCCTCAGCCCCCGGGGGTCCCCTCCCTGGCGCCGGCAGCTGGGGCCGGGCCAGCCCGGAAAGCCGGGCCCGGGCCCGGGCCTGCTTGCTCAGCCTTCCGTTGCCAGGGGCCTGAGCCTGGGGGCCTCCACATGGGGAACCCTGAGTCCCGCGCCACGAGTCCCCCGACCGTCCCTGCGACAACGGCACCTTTCGCGGCTTCGTCCTAGCCGCGGAGTGAGAGACCAGTCCGTTACCCCACAGATGCCAGCCCCCTCCAGGGGCGCCCGGGCCGCCCGCAACGGCGGAGGCGGACGCCCGGCCACGGCGCCTCCATCCACTCTGCTCGGGGAAAACTCGCCGGCGCCGCGGCTGCCGGCCGCGCCCCATCGTCGCGGCTCGTTTTCCGGGTGGCAGCGACATGCCCCGAGCGAGAAAGGGCCCTGCTCCACGCGGAACTGGGCGCTGACCAGGGCTGCCCAACGCCGGCCAATTCTCACGAGCGTTCTGCCCAAATCGATACCGATTTGGGCAGAACGCTCGTGAGAATTGGCCGGAAAAGGCCCGGCGAACACACTTCGGGCACCACAGGGCCGCAGGGCGGCCCCCCCCGGGGCCCTGTCCGGGATCGCGTGTCGTCGCGTTCCGGAACGGCCAGGAGGAGCTCCGGGAGGCGTGCCGCGGGGCGGCCGACGCCTCCCGCTCCTCAGCCTCCGGGGGTCCCCTCCCTGGCGCCGGCAGCTGGGGCCGGGCCAGCCCCGAAAGCCGGGCCCGGGCCCGGGCCTGCTTGCTCAGCCTTCCGTTGCCAGGGGCCTGAGCCTGGGGGCCTCCCCATGGGGAAACCTGAGTCCCGCGCCACGAGTCCCCCGACCGTACCGGCGACAACGGCACCTTTCGCGGCTTCGTCCTAGCCGCGGAGTGAGAGACCAGTCCGTTTCCCCACAGAGGCCAGCCCCCTCCAGGGGCGCCCCGGCCGCCCGCCACGGCGGAGGCGGACGCCCGGCCACGGCGCCTCCATCCACTCTGCTCGGGGAAAACTCGCAGGCGCCGCGGCTGCCGGCCGCGCCCCATCGTCGCGGCTCGTTTTCCGGGTGGCCGCGACATGCCCCGAGCGAGAAAGAGCCCTGCTCCACGCGGAACTGGGCGCTGACCAGGGCTGCCCAACGCCGGCCAATTCTCACGAGCGTTCTGCCCAAATCGGGATCGATTTGGGCAGAACGCTCGTGAGAATTGGCCGGAAAAGGCCCGGCGAACACACTTCGGGCACCACAGGGCCGCAGGGCGGCCCCCCCCGGGGCCCTGTCCGGGATCGCGTGTCGTCGCGTTCCGGCACCGCCAGGAGGAGCTCCGGGAGGCGTGCCGCGGGGCGGCCGACGCCTCCCGCTCCTCAGCCTCCGGGGGTCCCCTCCCTGGCGCCGGCAGCTGGGGCCGGGCCAGCCCCGAAAGCCGGGCCCTGGCCCGGGCCTGCTTGCTCAGCCTTCCGTTGCCAGGGGCCTGAGCCTGGGGGCCTCCCCATGGGGAACCCTGAGTCCCGCGCCACGAGTCCCCCGACCGTCCGGCGACAACGGCACCTTTCGCGGCTTCGTCCTAGCCGCGGAGTGAGAGACCAGTCCGTTTCCCCACAGAGGCCAGCCCCCTCCAGGGGCGCCCCGGCCGCCCGCCACGGCGGAGGCGGACGCCCGGCCACGGCGCCTCCATCCATTCTGCTCGGGGAAAACTCGCCGGCGCCGCGGCTGCCGGCCGCGCCCCATCGTCGCGGCTCGTTTTCCGGGTGGCCGCGACATGCCCCGAGCGAGAAAGGGCCCTGCTCCACGCGGAACTGGGCGCTGACCAGGGCTGACCAACGCCGGCCTATTCTTACGAGCGTTCTGCCCAAATCGATCCTGATTTGGGCAGAACGCTCGTGAGAATAGGCCGGAAAAGGCCCGGCGAACACACTTCGGGCACCACAGGGCCGCAGGGCGGCCCCCCCCGGGGCCCTGTCCGGGATCGCGTGTCATCGCGTTCCGGCACCGCCAGGAGGAGCTCCGGGAGGCGTGCCGCGGGGCGGCCGACGCCGCCCGCTCCTCAGCCTCCGGGGGTCCCCTCCCTGGCGCCGGCAGCTGGGGCCGGGCCAGCCCCGAAAGCCGGGCCCGGGCCCGGGCCTGCTTGCTCAGCCTTCCGTTGCCAGGGGCCTGAGCCTGGGGGCCTCCCCATGGGGAACCCTGAGTCCCGCGCCACGAGTCCCTCGACCGTCCCTGCGACAACGGCACCTTTCGGGGCTTCGTCCTAGCCGCGGAGTGAGAGACCAGTCCGTTACCCCACAGAGGCCAGCCCCCTCAAGGGGCGCCCGGGCCGCCCGCAACGGCGGAGGCGGACGCCCGGCCACGGCGCCTCCATCCACTCTACTCGGGGAAAACTCGCTGGCGCCGCGGCTGCCGGCCGCGCCCCATCGTCGCGGCTCGTTTTCCGGGTGGCCGCGACATGCCCCGAGCGAGAAAGGGCCCTGCTCCACGCGGAACTGGGCGCTGACCAGGGCTGCCCAACGCCGGCCAATTCTCACGAGCGTTCTGCCCAAATCGGGATCGATTTGGGCAGAACGCTCGTGAGAATTGGCCGGAAAAGGCCCGGCGAACACACTTCGGGCACCACAGGGCCGCAGGGCGGCCCCCCCCGGGGCCCTGTCCGGGATCGCGTGTCGTCGCGTTCCGGCACCGCCAGGAGGAGCTCCGGGAGGCGTGCCGCGGGGCGGCCGAAGCCTCCCGCTCCTCAGCCTCCGGGGGTCCCCTCCCTGGCGCCGGCAGCTGGGGCCGGGCCAGCCCCGAAAGCCGGGCCCGGGCCCGGGCTTGCTTGCTCAGCCTTCCGTTGCCAGGGGCCTGAGCCTGGGGGCCTCCCCATGGGGAACCCTGAGTCCCGCGCCACGAGTCCCCCGACCGTCCCGGCGACAACGGCACCTTTCGCGGCTTCGTCCTAGCCGCGGAGTGAGAGACCAGTCCGTTTCCCCACAGAGGCCAACCCCCTCCAGGGTCGCCCGGGCCGCCCGCCACGGCAGAGACGGACGCCCGGCCACGGCGCCTCCATCCACTCAGCTCGGGGAAAACTCCCCGACGCCGCGGCTGCCGGCCGCGCCCCATCGTCGCGCTCGTTTTCCGGGCGGCCGCGACATGCCCCGAGCGAGATAGGGCCCTGCTCCACGCGGAACTGGGCGCTGACCAGGGCTGCCCAACGCCGGCCAATTCTCACGAGCGTTCTGCCCAAATCGACGCTCGTGAGAATTGGCAGGAAAAGGCCCGGCGAACACACTTCGGGCACCACAGGGCCGCAGGGCGGCCCCCCCCGGGGCCCGGTCCGGGAATGCGTGTCGTCGCGTTCCGGCACCGCCAGGAGGAGCTCCGGGAAGCGTGCCGCGGGGCGGCCGACGTCTCCCGCTCCTCAGCCTCCGGGGGTCACCTCCCTGGCGCCGGCAGCTGGGGCCGGGCCAGCCCCGAAAGCCGGGCCCGGGCCCGGGCCTGCTTGCTCAGCCTTCCGTTGCCAGGGGCCTGAGCCTGGGGGCCTCCCCATGGGGAACCCTGAGTCCCGCGCCACGAGTCCCCCGACCGTCCCGGCGACAACGGCACCTTTCGCGGCTTCGTCCTAGCCGCGGAGTGAGAGACCAGTCCGTTTCCCCACAGAGGCCAGCCCCCTCCAGGGGCGCCCCGGCCGCCCGCCACGGCGGAGGCGGACGCCCGGCCACGGCGCCTCCATCCACTCTGCTCGGTGAAAACTCCCAGGCGCCGCGGCTTCCGGCCGCGACCCATCGTCGCGGCTCGTTTTCCGGGTGGCCGCGACATGCCCCGAGCGAGAAAGGGCCCTGCTCCACGCGGAACTGGGCGCTGACCAGGGCTGCCCAACGCCGGCCAATTCTCACGAGCGTTCTGCCAAAAACGATCCCAATTTGGGCAGAACGTTCGTGAGAATTGGCCGGAAAAGGCCCGGCGAACACACTTCGGGCACCACAGGGCCGCAGGGCGCCCCCCCCCGGGGCCCTGTCCGGGATCGCGTGTCGTCGCGTTCCGGCACCGCCAGGAGGAGCTCCGGGAGGCGTGCCGCGGGGCGGCCGACGCCTCCCGCTCCTCAGCCTCCGGGGGTCCCCTCCCTGGCGCCGGCAGCTGGGGCCGGGCCAGCCCCGAAAGCCGGGCCCGGGCCCGGGCCTGCTTGCTCAGCCTTCCGTTGCCAGGGGCCTGAGCCTGGGGGCCTCCCCATGGGGAACCCTGAGTCCCGCGCCACGAGTCCCCCGACCGTCCCGGCGACAACGGCACCTTTCGCGGCTTCGTCCTAGGCGCGGAGTGAGAGACCAGTCCGTTTCCCCACAGAGGCCAGCCCCCTCCAGGGGCGCCCCGGCCGCCCGCCACGGCGGAGGCGGACGCCCGGCCACGGCGCCTCCATCCACTCTGCTCGGGGAATACTCCCCGGCGCCGCGGCTGCCGGCCGCGCCCCATCGTCGCGGCTCGTTTTCCGGGTGGCCGCGACATGCCCCGAGCGAGAAAGGGCCCTGCTCCACGCGGAACTGGGCGCTGACCAGGGCTGCCCAACGCCGGCCAATTCTCACGAGCGTTCTGCCCAAATCGATCCCGATTTGGGCAGAACGCTCGTGAGAATTGGCCGGAAAAGGTCCGGCGAACACACTTCGGGCACCACAGGGCCGCAGGGCGGCCCCCCCCGGGGCCCTGTCCGGGATCGCGTGTCGTCGCGTTCCGGCACCGCCAGGAAGAGCTCCGGGAGGCGTGCCGCGGGGCGGCCGACGCCTCCCGCTCCTCAGCCTCCGGGGGTCCCCTCCCTGGCGCCGGCAGCTGGGGCCGGGCCAGCCCCGAAAGCCGGACCCGGGCCCGGGCCTGCTTGCTCAGCCTTCGGTTGCCAGGGGCCTGAGCCTGGGGGCCTCCCCATGGGGAACCCTGAGTCCCGCGCCACGAGTCCCCCGACCGTCCCGGCGACAACGGCACCTTTCGCGGCTTCGTCCTAGCCGCGGAGTGAGAGACCAGTCCGTTTCCCCACAGAGGCCAGCCCCCTCCAGGGGCGCCCCGGCCGCCCGCCACGGCGGAGGCGGACGCCTGGCCACGGCGCCTCCATCCACTCTGCACAGGGAAAACTCGCCGGCGCCGCGGCTGCCGGCCGCGCCCCATCGTCGCGTCTCGTTTTCCGGGTGGCCGCGACATGCCCCGAGCGAGAAAGGGCCCTGCTCCACGCGGAACTGGGCGCTGACCAGGGCTGCCCAACGCCGGCCAATTCTCACGAGCGTTCTGCCAAAAACGATCCCAATTTGGGCAGAACGTTCGTGAGAATTGGCCGGAAAAGGCCCGGCGAAAACACTTCGGGCACCACAGGGCCGCAGGGCGGCCCCCCCCGGGGCCCTGTCCGGGATCGCGTGTCGTCGCGTTCCGGCACCGCCAGGAGGAGCTCCGGGAGGCGTGCGGCGGGGCGGCCGACGCCTCCCGCTCCTCAGCCTCCGGGGGTCCCCTCCCTGGCGCCGGCACCTGGGGCCGGGCCAGTCCCGAAAGCCGGCCCGGGCCCGCGCCTGCTTACTCAGCCTTCCATTGCCAGGGGCCTTAGCCTGGGGGCCTCCCCATGGGGAACCCTGAGTCCCGCGCCACGAGTCCCCCGACCGTCCCGGCCACAACGGCACATTTCGCGGCTTCGTCCTAGCCGTGGAGTGAGAGACCAGTCCATTTCCCCACAGAGGCAGCCCCCTCCAGGGGCGCCCCGGCCGCCCGCCACGGCGGAGGCGGACGCCCGGCCACGGCGCCTCCATCCACTCTGCTCGGGGAAAACTCCCCGGCGCCGCGGATGCCGGCCGCGCCCCATCATCGCGGCTCGTTTTCCGGGTGGCCGCGACATGCCCCGAGCGAGAAAGGGCCCTGCTCCACGCGGAACTGGGCGATGACCAGGGCTGCCCAACGCCGGCCAATTCTCACGAGCGTTCTGCCAAACGATCCCAATTTGGGCAGAACGTTCGTGAGAATTGGCCGGTAAAGGCCCGGCGAACACACTTCGGGCACCACAGGGCCGCAGGGCGGCCCCTCACGGGGCCCTGTACGGGATCGCGTGTCGTCGCGTTCCGGCACCGCCAGGAGGAGCTCCGGGAGGCGTGCCGCGGGGCGGCCGACGCCTCCCGCTTCTCAGCCTCCGGGGGTCCCCTCCCTGGCGCCGGCAGCTGGGGCCGGGCCAGCCCCGAAAGCCGGGCCCGGGCCCGGGCCTTCTTGCTCAGCCTTCGGTTGCCAGGGGCCTGAGCCTGGGGGCCTCCACATGGGGAACCCTGAGTCCCGCGCAACGAGTCCCCCGACCGTCCCGGCGACAACGGCACCTTTCGCGGCTTCGTCCTAGCCGCGGAGTGAGAGACCTGTCCGTTTCCCCACAGAGGCCAGCCCCCTCCAGGGGCGCCCCGGCCGCCCGCCACGGCGGAGGCGGACGCCCGGCCACGGCGCCTCCATCCACTCTGCTCGGGGAATACTCCCCGGCGCCGTGGCTGCCGGCCGCGCCCCATCGTCGCGGCTCGTTTTCTGGGTGGCCGCGACATGCCCCGAGCGAGAAAGGGCCCTGCTCCACGCGGAACTGGGCGCTGACCAGGGCTGCCCAACGCCGGCCAATTCTCACGAGCGTTCTGCCCAAATCGATCCCGATTTGGGCAGAACGCTCGTGAGAATTGGCCGGAAAACGCCCGGCGAACACACTTCGGGCACCACAGGGCCGCAGGGCGGCCCCCCCCGGGGCCGTCCGGGATCGCGTGTCGTCGCGTTCCGGCACCGCCAGGAGGAGCTCCGGGAGGCGTGCCGCGGGGCGGCCGACGCCTCCCGCTCCTCAGCCTCCGGGGTTCCCCTCCCTGGCGCCGGCAGCTGGGGCCGGGCCAGCCCCGAAAGCCGGGCCCGGGCCCGGGCCTGCTTGCTCAGCCTTCGGTTGCCAGGGGCCTGAGCCTGGGGGCCTCCCCATGGGGAACCCTGAGTCCCGCGCCACGAGTCCCCCGACCGTCCCGGCGACAACGGCACTTTTCGCGGCTTCGTCCTAGCCGCGGAGTGAGAGACCAGTCCATTTCCCCACAGAGGCCAGCCCCCTCCAGGGGCGCCCCGGCCGCCCGCCACGGCGGAGGCGGACGCCCGGCCACGGCGCCTCCATCCACTCTGCTCAGGTAAAACTCGCCGGCGCCGCGGCTGCCGGCCGCGCCCCATCGTCGCGTCTCGTTTTCCGGGTGGCCGCGACATGCCCCAAGCGAGAAAGGGCCCTGCTCCACGCGGAACTGGGCGCTGACCAGGGCTGCCCAACGCCGGCCAATTCTCACGAGCGTTCTGCCAAAAACGATCCCAATTTGGGCAGAACGTTCGTGAGAATTGGCAGGAAAAGGCCCGGCGAACACACTTCGGGCACCACAGGGCCGCAGGGCGGCCCCCCCCCGGGGCCCTGTCCGGGATCGCGTGTCGTCGCGTTCCGGCACCGCCAGGAGGAGCTCCGGGAGGCGTGCCGCGGGGCGGCCGACGCCTCTCGCTCCTCAGCCTCCGGGGGTCCCCTCCCTGGCGCCGGCAGCTGGGGCCGGGCCAGCCCCGAAAGCCGGGCCCGGGCCCGGGCCTGCTTGCTCAGCCTTCCGTTGCCAGGGGCCTGAGCCTGGGGGCCTCCCCATGGGGAACCCTGAGTCCCGCGCCACGAGTCCCCCGACCGTCCCAGCGACAACGGCACCTTTCGCGGCTTCGTCCTAGCCGCGGAGTCAGAGACCAGTCCGTTTCCCCACAGAGGCCAGCCCCCTCCAGGGGCGCCCCGGCCTTCCGCCACGGCGGAGGCGGACGCCCGGCCACGGCGCCTCCATCCACTCTGCTCGGGGAAAACTCGCCGGCGCCGCGGCTGCCGGCCGCGCCCCATCGTCGCGTCTCGTTTTCCGGGTGGCCGCGACATGCCCCGAGCGAGAAAGGGCCCTGCTCCACGCGGAACTGGGCGCTGACCAGGGCTGCCCAACGCCGGCCAATTCTCACGAGCGTTCTGCCAAAAACGATCCCAATTTGGGCAGAACGTTCGTGAGAATTGGCCGGAAAAGGCCCGGCGAACACACTTCGGGCACCACAGGGCCGCAGGGCGGCCCCCCCCGGGGCCCTGTCCGGGATCGCGTGTCGTCGCGTTCCGGCACCGCCAGGAGGAGCTCCGGGAGGCGTGCGGCGGGGCGGCCGACGCCTCCCGCTCCTCAGCCTCCGGGGGTCCCCTCCCTGGCGCCGGCAGCTGGGGCCGGGCCAGTCCCGAAAGCCGGCCCGGGCCCGCGCCTTCTTGCTCAGCCATCCATTGCCAGGGGCCTGAGCCTGGGGGCCTCCCCATGGGGAACCCTGAGTCCCGCGCCACGAGTCCCCCGACCGTCCCGGCGACAACGGCACATTTCGCGGCTTCGTCCTAGCCGCGGAGTGAGAGACCATTCCTTTCCCCACAGAGGCCAGCCCCCTCCAGGGGCGCCCCGGCCGCCCGCCACGGCGGAGGCGGACGCCCGGCCACGGCGCCTCCATCCACTCTGCTCGGGGAATACTCCCCGGCGCCTTGGCTGCCGGCCGCGCCCCATCATCGCGACTCGTTTTCTGGGTGGCCGCGACATGCCCCGAGCGAGAAAGGGCCCTGCTCCACGCGGAACTGGGCGCTGACCAGGGCTGCCCAACGCCGGCCAATTCTCACGAGCGTTCTGCCCAAATCGATCCCGATTTGGGCAGAACGCTCGTGAGAATTGGCCGGAAAACGCCCGGCGAACACACTTCGGGCACCACAGGGCCGCAGGGCGGCCCCCCCCGGGGCCGTCCGGGATCGCGTGTCGTCGCGTTCCGGCACCGCCAGGAGGAGCTCCGGGAGGCGTGCCGCGGGGCGGCCGACGCCTCCCGCTCCTCAGCCTCCGGGGTTCCCCTCCCTGGCGCCGGCAGCTGGGGCCGGGCCAGCCCCGAAAGCCGGGCCCGGGCCCGGGCCTGCTTGCTCAGCCTTCGGTTGCCAGGGGCCTGACCCTGGGGGCCTCCCCATGGGGAACCCTGAGTCCCGCGCCACGAGTCCCCCGACCGTCCCGGCGACAACGGCACTTTTCGCGGCTTCGTCCTAGCCGCGGAGTGAGAGACCAGTCCATTTCCCCACAGAGGCCAGCCCCCTCCAGGGGCGCCCCGGCCGCCCGCCACGGCGGAGGCGGACGCCCGGCCACGGCGCCTCCATCCACTCTGCTCAGGTAAAACTCGCCGGCGCCGCGGCTGCCGGCCGCGCCCCATCGTCGCGTCTCGTTTTCCGGGTGGCCGCGACATGCCCCGAGCGAGAAAGGGCCCTGCTCCACGCGGAACTGGGCGCTGACCAGGGCTGCCCAACGCCGGCCAATTCTCACGAGCGTTCTGCCAAAAACGATCCCAATTTGGGCAGAACGTTCGTGAGAATTGGCCGGAAAAGGCCCGGCGAACACACTTCGGGCACCACAGGGCCGCAGGGCGGCCCCCCCCGGGGCCCTGTCCGGGATCGCGTGTCGTCGCGTTCCGGCACCGCCAGGAGGAGCTCCGGGAGGCGTGCCGCGGGGCGGCCGACGCCTCTCGGTCCTCAGCCTCCGGGGGTCCCCTCCCTGGCGCCGGCAGCTGGGGCCGGGCCAGCCCCGAAAGCCGGGCCCGGGCCCGGGCCTGCTTGCTCAGCCTTCCGTTGCCAGGGGCCTGAGCCTGGGGGCCTCCCCATGGGGAACCCTGAGTCCCGCGCCACGAGTCCCCCGACCGTCCCGGCGACAACGGCACCTTTCGCGGCTTCGTCCTAGGCGCGGAGTGAGAGACCAGTCCGTTTCCCCACAGAGGCCAGCCCCCTCCAGGGGCGCCCCGGCCGCCCGCCACGGCGGAGGCGGACGCCCGGCCACGGTGCCTCCATCCACTCTGCTCGGGGAATACTCCCCGACGCCGCGGCTGCCGACCGCGCCCCATCGTCGCGGCTCGTTTTCCGGGTGGCCGCGACATGCCCCGATCGAGAAAGGGCCCTGCTCCACGCGGAACTGGGCGCTGACCAGGGCTGCCCAACGCCGGCCAATTCTCACGAGCGTTCTGCCCAAATCGATCCCGATTTGGGCAGAACGCTCGTGAGAATTGGCCGGAAAAGGCCCGGCGAACACACTTCGGGCACCACAGGGCCGCAGGGCGGCCCCCCCCGGGGCCCTGTCCGGGATCGCGTGTCGTCGCGTTCCGGCACCGCCAGGAAGAGCTCCGGGAGGCGTGCCGCGGGGCGGCCGACGCCTCCCGCTCCTCAGCCTCCGGGGGTCCCCTCCCTGGCGCCGGCAGCTGGGGCCGGGCCAGCCCCGAAAGCCGGGCCCGGGCCCGGGCCTGCTTGCTCAGCCTTCGGTTGCCAGGGGCCTGAGCCTGGGGGCCTCCCCATGGGGAACCCTGAGTCCCGCGCCACGAGTCCCCCGACCGTCCCGGCGACAACGGCACCTTTCGCGGCTTCGTCCCAGCCGCGGAGTGAGAGACCAGTCCGTTTCCCCACAGAGGCCAGCCCCCTCCAGGGGCGCCCCGGCCGCCCGCCACGGCGGAGGCGGACGCCCGGCCACGGCGCCTCCATCCACTCTGCTCGGGGAAAACTCGCCGGCGCCGCGGCTGCCGACCGCGCCCCATCGTCGCGTCTCGTTTTCCGGGTGGCCGCGACATGCCCCGAGCGAGAAAGGGCCCTGCTCCACGCGAAACTGGGCGCTGACCAGGGCTGCCCAACGCCGGCCAATTCTCACGAGCGTTCTGCCAAAAACGATCCCAATTTGGGCAGAACGTTCGTGAGAATTGGCAGGAAAAGGCCCGGCGAACACACTTCGGGCACCACAGGGCCGCAGGGCGGCCCCCCCCCGGGGCCCTGTCCGGGATCGCGTGTCGTCGCGTTCCGGCACCGCCAGGAGGAGCTCCGGGAGGCGTGCGGCGGGGCGGCCGACGCCTCCCGCTCCTCAGCCTCCGGGGGTCCCCTCCCTGGCGCCGGCACCTGGGGCCGGGCCAGTCCCGAAAGCCGGCCCGGGCCCGCGCCTGCTTACTCAGCCTTCCATTGCCAGGGGCCTGAGCCTGGGGGCCTCCCCATGGGGAACCCTGAGTCCCGCGCCACGAGTCCACCGACCGTCCCGGCCACAACGGCACATTTCGCGGCTTCGTCCTAGCCGCGGAGTGAGAGACCAGTCCATTTCCCCACAGAGGCCAGCCCCCTCCAGGGGCGCCCCGGCCGCCCGCCACGGCGGAGGCGGACGCCCGGCCACGGCGCCTCCATCCACTCTGCTCGGGGAAAACTCCCCGGCGCCGCGGCTGCCGGCCGCGCCCCATCGTCGCGGCTCGTTTTCTGGGTGGCCGCGACATGCCCCGAGCGAGAAAGGGCCCTGCTCCACGCGGAACTGGGCGCTGACCAGGGCTGCCCAACGCCGGCCAATTCTCACGAGCGTTCTGCCGAAATCGATCCCGATTTGGGCAGAACGCTCGTGAGAATTGGCCGGAAAAGGCCCGGCGAACACACTTCGGGCACCACAGGGCCGCAGGGCGGCCCCCCCCGGGGCCCAGTCCGGGATCGCGTGTCGTCGCGTTCCTGCACCGCCAGGAGGAGCTCCGGGAGGCGTGCCGCGGGGCGGCCGACGCCTCCCGCTCCTCAGCCTCCGGGGGTCCCCTCCCTGGCGCCGGCAGCTGGGGCCGGGCCAGCCCCGAAAGCCGGGCCCGGGCCCGGGCCTGCTTGCTCAGCCTTCCGTTGCCAGGGGCCTGAGCCTGGGGGCCTCCCCATGGGGAACCCTGAGTCCCGCGCCACGAGTCCCCCGACCGTCCCGGCGACAACGGCACCTTTCGCGGCTACGTCCCAGCCGCGGAGTGAGAGACCAGTCCGTTTCCCCACAGAGGCCAGCCCCCTCCAGGGGCGCCCCGGCCGCCCGCCACGGCGGAGGCGGACGCCCGGCCACGGCGCCTCCATCCACTCTGCTCAGGTAAAACTCGCCGGCGCCGCGGCTGCCGGCCGCGCACCATCGTCGCGTCTCGTATTCCGGGTGGCCGCGCCATGCCCCGAGCGAGAAAGGGCCCTGCTCCACGCGGAACTGGGCGCTGACCAGGGCTGCCCAACGCCGGCCAATTCTCACGAGCGTTCTGCCAAAAACGATCCCAATTTGGGCAGAACGTTCGTGAGAATTGGCCGGAAAAGGCCCGGCGAACACACTTCGGGCACCACAGGGCCGCAGGGCGGCCCCCCCCGGGGCCCTGTCCGGGATCGCGTGTCGTCGCGTTCCGGCACCGCCAGGAGGAGCTCTGGGAGGCGTGCCGCGGGGCGGCCGACGCCTCTCGCTCCTCAGCCTCCGGGGGTCCCCTCCCTGGCGCCGGCAGCTGGGGCCGGGCCAGCCCCGAAAGCCGGGCCCGGGCCCGGGCCTTCTTGCTCAGCCTTCGGTTGCCAGGGGCCTGAGCCTGGGGGCCTCCCCATGGGGAACCCTGAGTCCCGCGCCACGAGTCCCCCGACCGTCCCGGCGACAACGGCACTTTTCGCGGCTTCGTCCTAGCCGCGGAGTGAGAGACCAGTCTGTTTCCCCACAGAGGCCAGCCCCCTCCAGGGGCGCCCTAGCCGCCCGCCACGGCGGAGGCGGACGCCCGGCCACGGCACCTCCATCCACTCTGCTCGGGGAAAACTCCCCGGCGCTGCGGCTGCCGGCCGCGCCCCATCGTCGCGGCTCGTTTTCCGGGTGGCCGCGACATGCCCCGAGCGAGAAAGGGCCCTGCTCCACGCGGAAGTGGGCGCTGACCAGGGCTGCCCAACGCCGGCCAATTCTCACGAGCGTTCTGCCCAAATCGATCCCGATTTGGGCAGAACGCTCATGAGAATTGGCCGGAAAACGCCCGGCGAACACACTTCGGGCACCACAGGGCCGCAGGGCGGCCCCCCCCGGGGCCCTGTCCGGGATCGCGTGTCGTCGCGTTCCGGCACCGCCAGGAGGAGCTCCGGGAGGCGTGCGGCGGGGCGGCCGACGCCTCCCGCTCCTCAGCCTCCGGGGGTCCCCTCCCTGGCGCCGGCAGCTGGGGCCGGTCCAGCCCCGAAAGCCGGGCCCAGGCCCGGGCCTGCTTGCTCAGCCTTCCGTTGCCAGGGGCCTGAGCCTGGGGGCCTCCCCATGGGGAACCCTGAGTCCCGCGCCACGAGTCCCCCGACCGTCCCGGCGACAACGGCACCTTTCGCGGCTTCGTCCTAGCCGCGGAGTGAGAGACCAGTCCGTTTCCCCACAGAGGCCAGCCCCCTCCAGGGGCGCCCCGGCCGCCCGCCACGGCGGAGGCGGACGCCCGGAGACGGCGCCTCCATCCACTCTGCTCGGGGAAAACTACCCGGCGCCGCGGCTTCCGGCCGCGACCCATCGTCGCGGCTCGTTTTCCGGGTGGCCGCGACATGCCCCGAGCGAGAAAGGGAACTGCTCCACGCGGAACTGGGCGCTGACCAGGGCTGCCCAACGCCAGCCAATTCTCACGAGCGTTCTGCCCAAATCGATCCCGATTTGGGCAGAACGCTCGTGAGATTTGGCCGGAAAACGCCCGGCGAACACACTTCGGGCACCACAGGGCCGCAGGTCCGCCCCCCCCGGGGCCCTGTCCGGGATCGCGTGTCGTCGCGTTCCGGCACCGCCAGGAGGAGCTCCGGGAGGCGTGCCGCGGGGAGGCCGACGCCTCCCGCTCCTCAGCCTCCGGAGGTCCCCTCCCTGGCGCCGGCAGCTGGGGCCGGGCCAGCCCCGAAAGCCGGGCCCGGGCCCGGGCCTGCTTGCTCAGCCTTCGGTTGCCAGGGGCCTGAGCCTGGGGGCTTCCCATGGGGAACCCTGAGACCCGCGCCACGAGTCCCCCGACCGTCCCGGCGACATCGGCACCTTTCGCGGCTTCGTCCTAGCCGCGGAGTTAGAGACCAGTCCATTTCCCCACAGAGGCCAGCCCCCTCCAGGGGCGCCCCGGCCGCCCGCCACGGCGGAGGCGGACGCCCGGCCACGGCGCCTCCATCCACTCTGCTCGGGGAAAACTCCCCGGCGCCGCGGCTGCCGGCCGCGCCCCATCGTCGCGGCTCGTTTTCCGGGTGGCCGCGACATGCCCCGAGCGAGAAAGGGCCCTGCTCCACGCGGAACTGGGCGCTGACCAGGGCTGCCCAACGCCGGCCAATTCTCACGAGCGTTCTGCCCAAATCGATCCCGATTTGGGCAGAACGCTCGTGAGATTTGGCCGGAAAACTCCCGGTGAACACACTTCGGCCACCACAGGGCCGCAGGGCGGCCCCCCCCGGGGCCCTGTCCGGGACCGCGTGTCGTCGCGTTCCGGCACCGCCAGGAGGAGCTCTGGGAGGCGTGCCGCGGGGAAGCCGACGCCTCCCGCTCCTCAGCCTCCGGGGGTCCCCTCCCTGGCGCCGGCAGCTGGGGCCGGGCCAGCCCCGAAAGCCGGGCCCGGGCCCGGGCCTGCTTGCTCAGCCTTCCGTTTCCAGGGGCCTGAGCCTGCGGGCCTCCCCATGGGGAACCCTGAGTCCCGCGCCACGAGTCCCCCGACCGTCCCGGCGACAACGGCACCTTTCGCGGCTTCGTCCTAGCCGCGGAGTGAGAGACCAGTCCGTTTCCCCACAGAGGCCAGCCCCCTCCATGGGCGCCCCGGCCGCCCGCCACGGCGGAGGCGGACACCCGGCCACGGCGCCTCCATCCACTCTGCTCGGGGAAAACTCCCCGGCGCCGCGGCTGCCGGCCGCGCCCCATCGTCGCGGCTCGTTTTCCGGGCGGCCGCGACATGCCCCAAGCGAGAAAAGGCCCTGCTCCACGCGGAACTGGGCGCTGACCAGGGCTGCCCAACGCCGGCCAATTCTCACGAGCGTTCTGCGCAAATCGATCCCGATTTGGGCAGAACGCTCGTGAGAATTGGCCGGAAAACGCCCGGCGAACACACTTCGGGCACCACAGGGCCGCAGGGCGGCCCCCCCCGGGGCCCTGTCCGGGATCGCGTGTCGTCGCGTTCCGGCACCGCCAGGAGGAGCTCCGGGAGGCGTGCCGGGGGGAGGCCGACGCCTCCCGCTCCTCAGCCTCCGGGGGTCCCCTCCCTGGCGCCGGCAGCTGGGGCCGGGCCAGCCCCGAAAGCCGGGCCCGGGCCCGGGCCTGCTTGCTCAGCCTTCCGTTGCGAGGGGCCTGAGCCTGGGGGCCTCCCCATGGGGAACCCTGAGTCCCGCGCCACGAGTCCCCCGACCGTCCCGGCCACAACGGCACCTTTCGCGGTTTCGTCCTAGCCGCGGAGTGAGAGACCAGTCCGTTTCCCCACAGAGGCCAGCCCCCTCCAGGGGCGCCCCGGCCGGCCGCCACGGCGGAGGCGGACGCCCGGCCACGGCGCCTCCATCCACTCTGCTCGGGGAAAACTCCCCGGCGCCGCGGCTGCCGGCCGCGCCCCATCGTCGCGGTTCGTTTTCCGGGTGGCCGCGACATGCCCCGAGCGAGAAAGGGCCTGCTCCACGCGGAACTGGGCGCTGACCAGGGCTGCCCAATGCCGGCCAATTCTCACGAGCGTTCTGCCCAAATCGATCCCGATTTGGGCAGAACGCTCATGAGAATTGGCCGGAAGACGCCCGGCGAACACACTTCGGGCACCACAGGGCCGCAGGGCCGCCCCCCCGGGGCCCTGTCCGGGATCGCGTGTCTTCGCGATCCGGCACAGCCAGGAGGAGCTCCGTGAGGCTGGCGTGGGCAAGTCGACGCCTCGCGCTCCTCAGACTCTGGTGGTCCCCTCCCTTCGCTGGCAGCTGGGGCCGGGCCAGCCCCGAAAGCCGGGCCCGGTCCAGGCCTGCTTGCTCAGCCTTCCGTTGTCAGCGGCCTGAGCCTGCGGGCCTCCCCATGGGGAACCCTGAGTCCCGCGCCACGAGTCCTCCGACCGTCCCGGCGCCATCGTCCCCTTTCGTGGCTGCGACACAGCTGTGGCGCGACAGATCTTTTTGTTCCCCCAGAGAGGCCAATCCCTTCCCGGGCGCCCCGGCCTCCCTCCAAGGCGGAGCCGGATGACCGACCACAGACCCTCCATCAACTCTGCTCCGAGCAAGCTCTCTGGCTCTGAGGCCCCCGGCCGGGCCCCATCGTCTCGGCGCGTTTTTGGGTGGCTGGGACATACCCCGAGTGAGAAAGGGTCCTGGGCCACGCGGAACAAGGCGGTCCCCATGGTTGTCCAACGCCAGCTAATTTTCATGAGCGCTCTGCCCAAATCGATCCCGATTAGATATGGACCCCCAACTCTATTGTGATATAATCATCGAGAAATCAGGAAAAAATATTCAATGTAACAAAAGACATTCTCCTCAATCAATGGTGCTGGGAAAACTGGACAGCGATATGTAGAAGAATGAAACTCGACCATTCTCTTACACCATACACCATGATAAACTCGAACTCGATAAAGGAGCTCAACGTGAGACAGGATTATCTCAGAATCCTAGAGGAGTACATAGGCAGTAACCTCTTCGATATCAGCCACAGCAACTTCTTTCAAGATATGTCTCCAAAGGCCAAGGAAAGAAAAGCGAAAATGAACTTTTGGCACTTCATCAAGATCAAAAGCTTCTGCACAGCAAAGGGAACAGTCCACCAATCAAAAGGCAACCCACGGAACGGGAGAAGATATTTGTAAATGACAGTTCAGACAAAAGGTTGATATCCAGGATCTAGAAAGAACTTCTCAAACTCAACACACACAAAACAGATAATCATATCCAAAAATGGGCAGAAGATATGAACAGACACTCCTCCAACGAAGACATACAAATGGCTATCAGACACAGGACAAAATGTTCATCATCACTAGCCATCAGGGAGATTCAAATGAAAACGACATTGAGATACCACCTGACACCAGTTAGAAAGGCCACAATTAGCAAGACAGGAAACAACGTGTGTTGGAGAGGATGTGGAGAAAGGGGAACCCTCTTACACTGTTGGTGGGAATGCAAGTTGGTGCAGCCACTTTGGAGAACAGTGTGGAGATTCCTCCAGAAATTAAGAATACAGCTTCCCTATGACCCTGCAATTGCACTGCTGGGTATTTACCCCAAAGATACAGATGGAGTGAAAAGAAGGGCCATCTGTACCCCAATGATTATAGCAGCAAAGGCCTCGGTCGCCAAACTGTGGAAAGAAACAAGATGCCCTTCAATGGACGAATGGATAAGGAAGATGTGGTCCATATACAAGATGGAGTATTATGCCTCCATCAGAAAAGATGAATACCAACTTTTGTAGCAATATGGACGGGAGTGGAAGAGATTATGCTGAGTGAAATAAGTCAAGCAGAGAGAGTCAATTATCATATGGTTTCACTTACTTGTGGAGCATAACAAAGAACAAGGAGGACATGGGGAGATGGAGAGGAGAAGGAAGTTGTGGGAAATGGGAAGGGGAGGTGAACCATGAGAGACTACGGACTCTGAAAAAGAACCTGAGGGTCTTGAATGGGTGGGGAGTGGGAGGTTGGGAGAACAAGGTGGTGGGTATTAGGGAGGGCACGTGTTGCATGGAGCACTGGGTGTGGTGCAAAAATAAGGAATACTGTTACGCTGAAAAGAAATAATATAGATAGATAGATATTGAAGGTGAAAAAAAAAGGAATGTGCTGAACCTACAGAGCAGAAGAAATCAGAATGCCTCCCTGACGCCACCCCCAATACCGGCGCCCCTGAGGAGCAGGAATGAGGAGTCTCACGGTCCTGCAGACTCACGTCCTCAACTCAGGCATCGGGATTGGTCATCACTGTGCCGGCAGATCCGGGCCGCCATGCCCCTGTGACCTAAACCTAACCCTCGGTTGGGCGTTCAGGCTTCAGTCCCCAGAGGACTGGCTCCCTAGCCCTCCAGACTGGGGACCCCATATTCCCAACGTAGGACTCTGGCTGCCACCCATGATGAAACTTGACCACATGGACCTTTGCAGAACGCTCCTTGCCGGAGAAACCTCCATGACCCCTAAAGCCAACCACATCTTCTGAGCACCCCCACAGCACAATTCCTTAGCCTTACAGGCCGCCAGAACAATGCCCTCAGCCCAGCCCTCCAGAGAGCCTGAGTCCGTGCTGGCACATCAGGCCTGCCATTCTCCCAGGACCAAACCCTAAGCCTAGGTTGGGTGTTCAGGTTCTAGAACCCTGACACCCAATTCCACCCATGGGTGGGAGCATCAAACTGATGGCATGACTCAGCTTCTCAACCAGCAGGAGATTCCATTTGGTGCTCTCCAACACCCTCAGAGCCCTAGGAACCGGCCAAGCTGCCCTGAGGCCATTCCCGCCATCTTTGCACCTCCAGGCCAAAAACCCAGGGCCTGAGAAGCCTCCGGAGCCCTGCCCTCAACTCAGCCCTTGAGTGAGCCAATATCTGTGCTGGCAGATCCCACATGCCTTCTCCCTAAGACATAACCTTAACGCTAAGCCTAACCCTAATACTAACTCTAGCCCAGGTTGTGTGTTCAGGCATCCCTCCTCCATAGCCTGGTCCCCCAAACGGCCAGATGGGGGACCCCTGAGCTGCACCCCATAATTGCGCCTGATCCCAGGAGGAAACCCTGCCCTTTAGAAATGTGTTGAACCCGCAGAGCGGGAGAAACCTGCATGCCTCCCAGAGGCCACTGCCACTTCTGGCACACCCAAGGACCAGGAACCCGGACTCTCACAGTGCTACAGACTCGCGCCCTCAACTCAGGCATTGGGAAGCATCACCACAGCGCCATCAGATCGGGGCTGCCATGCCCTTACAACCCTACCCTAACCCTAGGTTGGGTGTCAGGCTTCTGTCCCCTGAGGACTGGACCCCTAGCCCTCCAGACTGGGGACCCTGGATTCCCAATGCAGGACTCTGGCTGCCACCCACGATGAAACTGGACCATATGATCCTGTGCAGTATGCTCCTGGCCACAGAATCCTCCATGCCCCCTAAAGCCACCCACGCCTTCCAAGAAATGCCACACCACAAACCCAGAGCCTGACAGGCCACCAGAGCAATGCCCTCAACTCAGCCCTCCGGAGAACCTGAGCCGCACTGGCAGGCCTGCCATTCTCCCAGGACGAAACCCTAACACTAGGTTGGGTGTTCAGGCATTGGACCCAGAGGCCTGACACCCAATTCCTCCCATGGGTTGAGCATCAGACTGTCGGCAGGACTCAGTTCTCAGCCAGGAGGAGACCTTTTCATTTGGTGTTCTCTCACACCCTCAGAGCAGTAGCAACCAGCCATTCTCCCTTGAGGCCATTCCCACCAGCTTTGCTCCTCCAGGCCAAGAACCCAGGGCCTGAGGAGCCTCCTGAGTCCTGCCCTCAACTCAGCCCTTGGGTGAGCCCGTATCTGTGCTAGCAGATCCGACATGCCCTGTCCCTAAGCCTAACACTAACCATAATACTATACCTAGCCCAGGTTGTGTGTTCAGGCGTCCATACTCTGACTCCTGGTCCCCAAGGCCCCAGATGGGGGACCCGTGAGCGATACCCCATCATTGAACCTGACACCAGGAGGAAACCATGCTGTTTAGAATTGTGCTGAACCCACAGAGCGGGATAAATTTGAATGTCTCCCTGAGTGCACCCCACTTCCAGCGCCCCCAAGGACCAAGAACCAGGAGTCTCATGGTCCTGCAGACACACGCTCTGAACTCAAGCATTGGGATGGGCCACCACAGCGCCAGCAGATTGGGGCTGCAATGCCCCTACAACCTAACCCTCACAGCAGGACTCACCCTCTCAGCCAGAAGGTGACCTTTCATTTCGTGCTATCTAATGCCCTGAGAATTGTAGAAACTGGCATGCTCCCCTGAGGCGATTTCCAACATCTTTGCCCGTACAGCCCAAAACCCCAGTGCCCGAGGAGCCTCCTGAGTCCCACCCTCAACTCAGCCCTTGGGCGAGCTGATATCTGTGCTTGCATATCCGACATGCCTTGTCCCTAAGACATAACCTTAACCCTAATCCTAATACTAACCCTAGCCCAGGTTCGTGCTCAGGCATCATCCTCCCACAACTGGTCCTCAAAACCCCAGATAGGGGACCCCTGAGTTGCACCCCATAATTGCACATGATCCCAGCATGAACCGTGCCGTTTAGAAATGGGCTGAAGCCACAGAGCAGGAGAAGCCTGCAAGTCTCCCTGAGGCCAAAGCACTTCTGGACCCTCCCAAGGACCGGGAACCAGAGTCTCAATGTCCTGCAGACATAGCCTCAACTCAGGCATCAGGATGGGTCACCACAGCACCGGCAGATCGGGGTTACCATGCCCCAAAGACTTAACCATAATGCTAGGATGGGTGTTTATGCTTCGATCCACAGAGGCCTGGCTCCCTAGCCGTCCAGACTGGGGACCCTGTATTTGCAATGCTGGACTCCGGCTGCCACCCACAAGGAAAATGGCCCACATGGCCCTGTGCAGTACGCTCCTGGCCGGAGAAACCTCCATGCCCCCTAAAGACACCCACACCTTCCGAGGACCCACACACCACCGCCCAGTGCCTGATGGGCCACCAGAGCAATACCCTCAACTCAGCCCTCCGGAGAGCCTGAGTCCGCACTGGCACCTCAGGCCTGCCATGCTCCCAGGACCAAACCCTAATACCCTAGCTCAGGTGGTCAGGCTCTGGACCCCAGAGGCCTGATACCCAATTCCATCCCAGTGGATAGGAACATCAGACTGATGGCAGGACTCAGCCTCTCAGCCAGGAGAATAAATGAAATAAACCATTTCATTTAGTGCTATCTAACACTCTCAGAGACCTAGAAACCAGCATGCTCCCCTGAGGCCATTCCCACCATCTTTACCTTCTAGGAAAAAAACCCAGGGCCTAAGGAGCCTCCTGAGTCCCGCCTTCAACTCAGCCCTTGGGTGAGCCCATATAAGTGTTACCAGATCCAACATGCCTTGTCCCTAAGACATAACCCTAACCCTAATCTTTTTATTTTTTTTAAGATTTTATTCATTTCTTTGACAGAGACAGATCAGAAGAAGGCACAGAGAGGACGAAGCACGCTCCCCGCTGAGCAGAGAGCCTGATGTGGGGCTCCATCCCAGGACCCTGAGATCATGACCTGAGCGGAAGGCAGAGGCTTTAACCAACTGAGCCACCCAGGCGCCCCACCTTAACACTAATCTTAACACTAACCCTAACCACAAAACCTAACCCTAACCTCTAAACCTAACATAACAACCTCGGAGCAGTAGAAACCATCATGCTCCCCAGAGGCGATTCCCACCTTCTTTGCCCCTCCAGTCCAAAAATCCAGGGCCTGAGGAGACTCCTGAGTCCCGCCCTCAACACAGCCCTTGGGTGAGTCCATATCTGTGTTGGCAGATCTGACATGCCTTGTCCCTAAGACATACGCCTAACCCTAAGCCTAACCCTAAACCTTACCTCTAACCCTATCCCCTAACTCCTAACCCTAACCCTAACCCTAACCCCTAACAACTAACCCTAACACTCTCCGAACCTCTATCCCTAACCCTAACCCTCCAGACTGGGGATTCCAAAGTCACAACACAGGACTCTGCCTGCCCTCCAGAAAGAAAGGTGCATGAGCACCTAAACACACCCGCCATTGGAAATGCCCCAGACATAATGCCAGATTCTGCCACAACGCCAGAGGCATGTCATCCACTCAGCCCTGAGGGAGCCCGCCTCAACACAGCATATCAGCAGCATATCAGAACTGCCATGCCCCTAGGCCTTAACCCTAACCCTAGGTTGGGTGTACAGTCTTCCGTACCCAGAGGCCTAGCCCCCAAACCCGCCAGATTGTGGATGCATGAGACTCACTCTGGCAGTCTGGAGGCTGCCTATGCTGTTACAGTGCCATTTGGAGCTACTTAGACCTCAGAGCAAAAGATAACTTCATGCCCCCCAAGGCAAGCCCCAGCATCTGAGCCCCTCCTGAACACAAACCCAGATTCACACTAGCCACCTATCACCGACCCTCAACTCAGGCCACCGGGGAGTCCGCCTCAGCACTGGCAGATTGGGCCTGTCGCGCCCCAAGACCTCACCCTTAGTTTGAGTTTCCAGGCTTCCATCCCAAGATGCCTAGCCTCCAGGCCCCCTGGATTAAGGACCCCTGAGTGACATTGCAGGACTCCAACAGCCACGCAGGATGAAACCTTGCAGTTTGGAGCTGCTGAATACTCAGAGGGTGAGAAACCTTCAAGCCCCCGTAAAGCTATCCGCACAATTTGCGGCACCCCAGGCCAGAAAGCTGTTTTCTATGAAGCTACCGGACACATGCCCTCAACTCAGCCCTGAGGGGAGCCCATCTCAGCGCCGGCAGATTGGGCCTGCCATGACCCTAGACCCTAACCCTAACCCTAGGTGGGGTATACAGCCTTCCATGCCCAGAGGCCTGTACCCCAAGCCCATCAGACTGGGGATGACTGAGACTCCCGCCAGCACTCCTCCAGCCTCCTAGGGCAAAATGGTGCCATTTGGAACTGTGCAGGAACCTCAGAGCAGGAGAAAGCTGCATGCCCCCCGCGGACACCACTAGCTTCTTTGCCCCCACAAACACCAACACAGACCTCAAGTCCTGCCTGATTCCCACCCTCCATTCGGCCTATCCAGGAGACCCCCTCAATTGCAGCAGATCGGGCCTGCCATGTCCCTAAGCCTTAACCCTAACCCTAGTTTGGATTTTCAGGCTTCCATCCCAAGAGGCCTGGCCCCCACGCCCCCCAGATTAAGGACTTCTGAGCAACACCACAGGACACAGCCTGTCACACAAGTGGAAACCTTGTGGTTTGGAGCTGCAATGAACCCTCAGATGGGGAGAAACTTTCATGCCACCCTAAAGCCACCCCAATAATCAACAGCCACTCTGGCCATAGAGCTGGATTCCATCCCGCCACCAAATGCATACCCTCAACTCAGCCCATAGGGGATCCCGCCTCAGCACTGGCAGATCGGGCCTGCCATTGCCCCTAGGCCCTAACCCTAACACAAGTTTGGGTGTTCAGTCTTCCATTCTGAGGGTCCAGGCAACAAAATCCCCTGGATTAAGGAATCTTGACATACACCTCAGGACTCCGCTTGCCACACAGTAGGAACCTGTGCCTTGGAGTTGTGCTGAACCCTCAGAGAGGGAGAAACTTGCCCCTCTAAAGGCACTCCCATCATCTGCACCCGTCCCCCCGGCCATAAACCAGATTCTGCTGAGCTGCCGGACGCATGCCATAAATTCAGACCCTAGGGCGCCCCACCTCAACATAAGCAGATCAGGCCACCATGCCCCTAAGCCCTTACCAGAACCCCTCTTTAGGTTTTCAGGCTTCCATCCCAGGGGCCTGCCTCCCATGTCCCCCCAGATTAAGGTCTACTGAGCGCCACCACGGGACTCCACCTGGCACTCATGAGGAAAACTTGTGGTTTAGAGCTGCACTGAACACTCAGACGAGGAGAAACATGCAAACCCCCGTAATGCCACCCCACCATGAGTCACCCCCATGGCCATAAAACCAGATTCTCCTGCGATGCCAGATCTATGCCCTCAACTCGACCCTTAGGGGAGCCCGCATCAGCACCGGCACATTGGACCTGCCATGCCCTTCGGCCCTAACCATAAACCTAGGTGGGGTGTACAGGCTTTCATGAACAGAGGCCTGTCCCCCAAGCCCGCCAGATTGGGCACCTCCGAGATTCATGCCAGTAGAGATTAAGGATTCCTCAGTGACACCCCAGGACTGCGTCTGCCACACAGGAGGAAACCATGCCATTTGGAGCTCTGCAGAACCCTCAGGGTAGGAGAAACCTGCATGCAACCCTGAGGTCACGCCCAGCTTCTGTGGCATCCCTGGACACAAACTCTGAGTCTGACATGCCACCTGATACCCACCCTGAAGTCAGCCCACCAGGGAGCCCACCTCAGCAGTAGCAGATTGAGCATGCCATGCCCCTACGCCCTTACCGTAGCTCTAGTTTCTGATTTCGGGCTTCCATCCCAAGAGGCCTGGCCCCCAAACTCCCCAGATTCAGGACCCCCCTGTAACAAGGCAGAAACCTGAATGCCATGCAGGGGGAAGCCATGACATTTGGAGCTCCAAAGTTTCCTCAGAGAGGGAGAAACCAGCATGCCCCTCTAAAGCCACCCCCACGATCAGCCGTCCCTCTGGCCACAAACCCTGACTCTTCTGCATTGCAGGATGCATTTCCTCAACTCAATTCTGAGGGTATCTCACCTCTGTGTAGGCTGATCAGGCCTGTCCTGCCCAGCCCATTACCCTTAACCCTATGTTGCATTTTCAGGCTTCCTTCCCCAGGGGCCTATCCACCAAGCCCTCTAGATTGGTAAACTTGGAGCCACACTGTAGGAGTCCCCCTGCCACCCAGCAGGAAACTTGTCCCTTTGGAGCTGTGCAGAACCCTCAGAGCCAGAGAAACCTGCATGACCCCATTAGGACTCCCCCACATTCTGCAGCCCCCTGGCCACAAACCCAGAGCCTGATTCACCACCTGACCCCCATTCTCAACTCAGCTCCTTGGGGAACTCACCTCAACACCAGCAGTTTGGGCCTGCCACGCCACTAGCTCAGCTCTGCTCATGGACACCACCAGCTCTAGGCAGACCTAGAACTCCCCTGTCTGCGGCAAAGCTCTGGGATCCCCCCTCCTTCTTCCCAATTTACACTGGCCCAGGCATTCATGAGAAAGGGGAAGGCTACCTCTTGAATGCTTAATACCTCCTTTCCTCTTCAGCCCTATTTCTCTCCACTTACCTTTGCACCTGGGCAAACTGAAAGTAACATATCAATGGAACATGTACATGCTCTGAGATCTAAATCTTTCATGGCAACTTTCTGAGGGCTCCTTATGCAATAGGAAACTAGTGTATCCTGCCACAGAGTGTTTCATAATGAACAGCTACAGAACAGGAGAGCAAAAGTCATTCCAGTTTTACCTCAGTCTTCATGAAGTAGAACATGGTCTTCTTTTCTTCATTGACTTCAATTCCAATTCGTTTCCATGCAATGTTCATTCCTCTCCTTCAGGGGTAGGATTTTGTGATTCCTCACCTGCATAGAACACCCAGAGCTCATCACAACAAGTACTCTCCCTAATAGCTGTCACCCACTTAACCCTTCGCCCCACACCCCTGCCCCCTAGCAACCCTCGATTTTGCTCTAGGTTAGAGTCTGTTTCCTCATTGGCCTTTCTCCCCTCACTATGTTCATCTGTTTTCTTTCTGAAATTCCATAGAGGTCAAGATATAGGCTATTGGTCTTTTCTTACTGATTTTACTTAGCTAAATCCACTGTAGATCCATCCACATCCTTGCAGATGGTAAGATTTCATCCTTTTTGAACCTGGATCCTATTCCATTAAGAAGATGTGGGAGAATGAATACACATACACACACACACACACATATGATATATACGAGTGATATATATATATATATATATATATATATATATATATATATATATATATATATATCACTCATCAGTGAATGGACATTTGGTCTCCCTCCATTGTTTTACAATGGTTGAAAATGCTGCTGTAAATATCACGGTGCTTATACCCCACTCAATGTGCATTTTTGTGCCCTTAAGGGAAATAACTAGGAGGACAATTGCTGGATCCTACTGTTGTTCAGTTCTTAGCTTTTGGAGGACAGACTGTATTCTTTCCAAGAGTGGCTGCAACAACACGCAGGCCCACCAACAATGTAGGAGGGTCCCGGTTTTGGGTTTTGTTTTTTTTTTTTTTTAGATTTTATTTATTTATTTGACAGAGGTCACAAGTAGGCAGAGAGGCAGGCAGAGAGAGAGGACGAAGCAGACTCCCCGCTGAGCAGAGAGCCCAATGCGGGGCTCGATCTCAGGACCCTGAGACCATGACCTGAGCCGAAGGCAGTGGCTTAACCCACTGAGCCACACAGGTGCCCCCGAGGGTTCCACTTTAAACAGAACATTCCCTGCCAGCAATTTCCTAAGGAGGAAATATAAAACCTGTGGGAAAACCTGACTCACTGAGCATCAGGAAAGCAGCCACAGAAATTCAGCCCAGGGTTCCTGACACCAAGTCCCTTGAAGCCAACAGAGTGCCTTTATCCAGGGAAATTCCCAAAGACTCTCCTTCTGACTTCACTACCCATGAAACTGCAGAGAAAATACAGCATGTCCAACCATATATAGCCGTTTGAGTGAACCTAGGAAGACAAGCATCCCTTTTAAATTGTCCAAGACTCCTTGGAATCATTTTGAATTTTCCCTCTGCCCTCATTGGAACTCTTTGGATTCAAAGACGAATCCATTAGGATACATCACCTTGGACAAAGAAGAAGCCATCATCCAAGTCTCTATCTGACCACAAACAGCCACCTCACTCTAGATGCCAGCCGTTCCACCAGAGTCTAGGCCCAGTGGAATAAACACTGTTCGGTGAAGGAATACTTTCTATGTTCAAAAGGCACACCAAGTCAATCTCACCTTCCCTTTCGAATCCAAGGGATTTCCTAGGAAAGAGATGTTCCAAATACCTTTGTAAGCCAGAAATAAACAGAAAATGAGATCCCTGCCAGGTGCTCCCTGCAGAGAAACTCAGGAGCTCTGGCACCCACACGAGATTGCTTACAGCTGGTTCAGGGTGCCATTTGTGAGCTCCACTGGAGACAAGAGAAAAGCCCAGGAAATTTGGGGTGAAAGGGAATTTTTACCTGCCATCCTGGCATGGATGTGACATTGTCACCCACAGGCCTGCTGTTTTCTCTGAACACTGACGTCCTGGGACAAGCTGCATGACTGACTCAGACGCTGACTTCCAAACTTCAGGTCTCATGGAGCCAGAGTGAAGAAGGGTTGTCAGGTGCAGATAAGCAGGCGTCTCCCACCTAAAGCCTGCACATCTGCTCTGATTCCTGGGAGAAGGAGAGACACAGGCTTGTTTCTTAACTGGTCATTCACTTCCCTCTCAAGCTGCTCAATGCCCTTGTCCTTTTTGGAGAAACAAACATACTTTTCCAAACAAACACTCAGCTCCTCGGTTCCAAATGCACCATGAGTCGGGTTTGGTTCCCCTGGCTCCAGAGCCCAACTGGGAGGACCCTCCTGAACCATCCTGACAGCACATTACCAGCAAACCTGGGGAAAGAGGGCACAATGCTGAGTGGGGGACAGGCTCCATCAATTCTTACCACCACCCTTGAGCCTGGAGAAACAGAGACTATACAGCTCACCACTCCATCCTGTAAAAATAAGCTGTAGTGCCTCACGTTTCAGGGTCTCTCACTGGGCACCTCCGCCCTGCCTTCAGAGCCAGCAAGCTGCACTGACTCCTCTTCAGGTGTGTTTCCCATGGCAGCTCGCCGCTGCCTCCAGTGGTGGCAAGCAGCATCGCCATGCCTTCCAGGGTATCTCACACCACGGCTCACCACTCCCTCCAGTGGAGTGAACTGGCACTGCCGGGCCTTCCATAGACTCATTTTTTTTTTTATTTGTTTATTTACAGCATAACAGTGTTCATTGTTTTGGCATCACACCCAGTGCTCCATGCAGTACGTGCCCTCCCTATTAACCACCACCTGATTCCTCAAACTCCCACCCCACCCTGCCCCTCCAAAACCCTCTGGTTGTTTTTCAGAGTCCATAGTCTCTCATGGTTCATCTCCCCTTCCAGTTTCTCTCAACTCCCTCTCCTCTCCATCTCCCTATGTCCTCCGTGTTATTTGCTATGCTCCACAAATAAGTGAGACCATATGATACATGACTCTCTCTCTGCTTGACTTATTTCGCTCAGCATAATTTCTTCCAGTCCCGTCCATGTTGCTACAAAAGTTGGGTATTCATCCTTTCTGATGGAGGCATAATACTCCATTGCGTATATGTACCACATCTTCCTTATCCATTCATCCGTTGAAGGGCATCTTGGTTCTTTCCACAGTTTGGTGAGCATAGCCATTGCTACAATAAGCATTGGGGTACAGATGGCCCTTCTTTTCACTCCATCTGTATCTTTGGGGTAAATACCCAGCAGTGCAATTGCAGGGTCATAGGGAAGCTCTATTCTTAATTTCTGGAGGAATCTCCACACTGTTCTCCAAAGTGGCTGCACCAACTTGCATTCCCACCAACAGTGTAAGAGGGTTCCCCTTTCTCCACATCCTCTCCAACACACGTTGTTTCCTGTCTTGCTCATTTTGGCCATTCTAACTGGTGTCAGGTGGTATCTCAATGTGGTTTTCATTTGAATCTCCCTGATGGCTAGTGATGATGAACATTTTTTCATGTGTCTGATAGCCATTTGTATGTCTTCGTTGGAGAAGTGTCTGTTCATATCTTCTGCCCATTTTTGGATATGATTCTCTGTTTTGTGTGTGTTGAGTTTGAGAAGTTCTTTATAGATCCTGGATATCAACCTTTTGTCTGTACTGTCATTTGCAAATATCTTCTCCCATTCCGTGGGTTGCCTTTTTGTTTGGTGGACTGTTTCCTTTGCTGTGCAGAAGCTTTTGATCTTGATGAAGTGCCAAAAGTTTATTTTCGCTTTTGTTTCCTTGGCCTTTGGAGACATATCTTGAAAGAAGTTGCTGTGGCTGATATCGAAGAGGTTACTGCCTATGTTCTCCTCTAGGATTCTGATGGATTCCTGTCTCATGATGAGGTCTTTTATCCATTTCGAGTGTAAGAGAATGGTTGAGTTTCATTATTCTACATATAGCTGTCCAGTTTTCCCAGCACCATTGATTGAAGAGACTGTCTTTTTTTCCATTGAATATTTTTTCCTGTTTTGTCGAACATTATTTCACCGTGGAGTTGAGGGTCCATATCTGGGCTCTCCACTCTGTTCCACTGGTCTATGTGTCTGTTTTTATGCCAGGTGGTTTTTATGCCAGGGTCTTGGTGATCGCAGCTTTGTAGTAAAGCTTAAAATCGGGTAACGTGATGCCGCCAGTTTTGTTTTTGTTTTTCAACATTGCCTTAGCAATTCGGGGTCTCTTCTGATTCCATACAAATTTTAGGATTATTTGCTCCAGCTCTTTGAAAACTACCGGTGGAATTTTGATCGGAATGGCATTAAAAGCATAGATTGCTCTAGGCAGTATAAACATTTTAACAATGTTTATTCTTCCAATCCAAGAGCATGGAATTGTCTTCCATCTTTTTGGGTCTTCTTCAATTTCTTTCATGAGTGTTCTGTAGTTCCTCGAATACAGATCCTTTACCTCTTTGGTTAGGTTTATTCCCAGGTATCTTATGGTTCTTGGTGCTATAGTAAATGGAATCGATTCTCTAATTTCCCTTTCTGTATTTTCACTGTTAGTGTATAAGAAAGCCACTGATTTCTGTACATTGACTTTGTATCCTGCCACGTTACTGAATTGCTGTATGAGTCTAGTAGTTTGGGGGTGGAGTCTTTGGGGTTTTCCATATACAAAATCATGTCATCTGCGAAGAGAGAGAGTTTGACTTCTTCCTTGCCAATTTGGATACCTTTTATTTCTCTTTGTTGTCTGATTGCCGTTGCTAGGACTTCTAATACTATGTTGAACAAGAGTGGTGAGAGTGGGCATCCAAGCCCATTAGAATAACATCAGACCTTTTCACAGAGACCTGGCAAGCCAGGAAGGGCTGGCAAAATATATTCAGAGTACTAAATGAGAAGAACATGCAACCAAGAATACTCTATCCGGCAAGACTGACATTTAAAATGGATGGAGAGATAAAGAGTTTCCAAGACCAGCAAGGCTTAAAAGACTATGCAACCACCAAGCCGACACTGCAGGAAATATTAAGGGGGGGGTCCTATAAAAGAGAAAAAATCCCAAGAATATCATTGAACAGAAATATAGAAACAATCTACAGACAGAAAGACTTCAAAGGCAACATGACATGAATCAAAACCTATCTCTCAATAATCACTCTCAATGTGAATGGCCTAAATGCGCCCATAAAACGACACAGGGTTGCAGATTGGATAAAACGACAGGACCCATCCATATGTTGTCTACAAGAGACCCATTTTGAACCTAAGGATACACCCAGACTGAAAGTGAACGGATGGAGAAGCATCTTTCATGCCAATGGGCCTCAAAAGAAGGCCGGGGTAGCGATTCTCATATCAGATAAATTAGATTTTAAACTAAAGACTGTAGTCAGAGATACAGAAGGACACTCCATAATTCTTAAAGGGACTATCCGCCAAGATGATCTAACAATTGTGAATATCTATGCCCCCAATATGGGAGCACCCAATTCCATAAGAAAACTATTAATCAAGATAAAGAGTCATATTGATATGAATACAATAATAGTAGGAGATCTTCATATGCCTCTCTCAGAAATAGACAGATCATCGAAGCAGAAAATTAAAAAAGAAATAAGAGCATTGAATGAAACATTGGACCAGATGGACCTCATAGACATATACAGAACATTCCACCCTAAAACAACAGAATACTCATTCTTCTCAAGTGCACATGGAACCTTCTCCAGAATAGACCACATACTGCGTCACAAGGATTGAGGATGCCTGATACTCATGCTGGGAATCTGCCTGCCACGCAGGGCACCGCTGTGCTGTTTGGAGCTGCGCTGAACCCTCAGAGCTGGAGAAACTTCCATGCACCCCTGAAGTCACCCCCAGGTTATGCGAACGTCTGGACACACACCTAGAGGCTAAGGCCCCGTCTGACACCCAAGCTCAACTCAGCGCACCAGGGCACCTGCCTCTGCACTGGCATATCAGGTCTACCATGGCCCTAGGCCTTAACCCTATCCCTAATTTTGGTTTTCAGGTATCATCCCCAAGAGTCCTGACCCCAAGACCCCAAGATTAAAGAATCCTGAGTGACACCTCAGGACTCTGTCCACCATGCAGGAGGAAACCATGCTGTTTGGAGCTGTGTCGAATCCTCAGACCGGGAGAAACCTGCACGGTTCACCCGAGGCTATCCCCCACCCTCTGCGCACTATTGGGCCACAAATGTGGAGGCTGGCACTCAGCCTGCCTACCACCCAGGAGGAAACCGTGCCATTTGAAACTGAGTAGAACACTCAGAGTGGGAGAAACTGCATGCCTCCCTGAGCACAACCCCCTCCTTCAGCGGTCCCCTGACCACAAACCTGGACCCTCTCATGCCACCGGACCTCTGCCCTCAATTCATCCCCCTGGGATCCCTTCTCAGTGCCAGCAAATTGGGCCTGCCATGCCCCTGACCCTAACCTTAAGCCTAGGTTGCATTTTCAGTCTTCATCCCCAGAGGCTGGTCCCCCAATTCCTCCATATTTGGACCCCTGAGCCACAACCCAGTGCTCTGTCTGCCACCCGGGAGGAAACCGTTCTGTTTGGAGCTGCACAGAACCATCGGAACGGGAGAAATCTTCATGCTCCCTGAAGCCACCTCCACCTTCGGCCACCCCCCAGGCACAAACCCAGATCGTAATGCACCACCTGACCATGGCCCTCAACTCAGTACCCCAGACATCTAGCCTCGGCACCAGCAGATCAGGCCAGCCATGCCCCTGTGCTCTTTTCCAAGCCCTAGGTTGTGTTTTCAGTCTTCTGTCCTCTGATGATTGACACCAAAGCTCCGCTGATGGGTTACACCTGAACTATACCAGAATATTTCTTGGCCCCCTGAGGCTATCCCACTTTCAGCACCCCCCGTTCACACCTGGATCTTAACACTCACACTGACCCACGTCCTCAACTCTGCTCCCCAGGTCACTCCTCTCAGGGTGGCCTATTGAGACTGACATGACCCTCAGCCCTAACCAAAACTTAGGTACATTTTCTGTCTTGTGTCCCAAGAATACAGGTACCAAAGCCCCACATATGTGGGACCCCTGAGAAATGCCAGAGGACTCTGTCTTCAACCCAGAAGGAAACAGTAGAATTGGAACTCTGCCAAGGACTGAGAGCAGGAGAAATCTGCCTTTCCCCCCATGGCCACCAACCCGGAGCCTGACTCAGACTGACCCATGTTCTCTACTCAGTCCCCGTGAGAGCTCTGCACAGCACCAGCAAATCAGGCCTGTCATGTTGCTGGGACCTAGCCCCAACCCTAGGTTGGGGTTTCATGCTCTGTCCCCAGAGGACTGGCACCCAAGTCCCACGGATGGGGACCCCTGAGCAAGATTTGAGATCTCTGCCTGCCACCCAGAAGGAAACCATACCATTTGGGACTCTGCAAAGGATTCTGAGCAGGAGAAATCTGCCACGCACCACTGAGTTCACCCAGAGTCAGCAGCTGGACACAAACCTGAACCTGACACTTACTCTATCCATCCCTCTGTACCCAGCCCTCTGGATAGCTTGCCACACCACCATCAGATTGGGCCTGCCATGCTCCTAACCCCTAACTGAAGCTTAGTTTGTGTTCTGAGCATTCAATTCCTAGGGGTCTGGCTCCCTACCCCACGGACTGGGGTCACCTTAGCCATACCACAGGACTCATCCTAACAGACAGGAGGAAAGCGTGCCATGTAGACCTCTAGAAAGTATTCAAAGCAGGATTAAAATTCCTGCCCATCTGAGCCTATACCAGCAAACCCCCAATTTCAGTGGCCTCTAGGTCACAAACCCTGTGCCTGACCAGAAACAGAACACTCATCCTTAATTCCAGCCTCTAGGAACCACACACACTGTCAGCTGTTTGGGCCTGCAATGTCCTTCGGCCCTAACTCTATCCCTAGCTTGGGTTCTCATGTCTCCGTCCCCTAAGGGTGGGCTCCAAAGCCCTAGGATTTGGGGATGCCTGAGCAATACCAAAGGATTCAGCCTCACACCCAGATGGAAATCTTTCCATAATGGACTCCAGTAAGTATATAGGTCAGTATAAATATGAAGGCCCATCTGGTTCTATCGTCGCGGCTCGTTTTCCGGGTGGCCGCGACATGCCCCGAGCGAGAAAGGGCCCTGCTCCACGCGGAACTGGGCGCTGACCAGGGCTGCCCAACGCCGGCCAATTCTCACGAGCGTTCTGCCCAAATCGATCCCGATTTGGGCAGAACGCTCGTGAGAATTGGCCGGAAAACGCCCGGCGAACACACTTCGGGCACCACAGGGCCGCAGGGCGGCCCCCCCCAGGGCCCTGTCCGGGATCGCGTGTCGTCGCGTTCCGGCACCGCCAGGAGGAGCTCCGGGAGGCGTGCCGAGGGGAGGCCGTCGCCTCCCGCTCTTCAGCCTCCGGGAGTCCCCTCCCTGGCGCCGGCACCTGGGGCCGGGCCAGCCACGAATGTCGGGCCCGGGCCCAGGCCTGCTTGCTCAGCCTTCCGTTGCCAGGGGCCTGAGCCTGGGGGCCTGCCCATGGGGAACCCTGAGTCCCGCGCCACGAGTCCCCCGACCGTCCCGGCGACAACGGCACCTTTCGCGGTTTCGTCCTAGCCGCGGAGTGAGAGACCAGTCCGTTTCCCCACAGAGGCCAGCCCCCTCCAGGGGCGCCCTGGCTGCCCGCCATGGCGGAGGCGGACGCCCGGCCACGGCGCCTCCATCCACTCTGCTCGGGGAAAACTCCCCGGCGTCGCGGCTCGTTTTCCGGGTGGCCGCGACATGCCCCGAGCGAGAAAGGGACCTGCTCCACGCGGAACTGGGCGCTGACCAGGGCTGCCCAACGCCGGCCAATTCTCACGAGCGTTCTGCCCAAATCGATCCCGATTTGGGCAGAACGCCCGTGAGAATTGGCCGGAAAACGCCCGGCGAACACACTTCGGGCACCAGGGGCCGCAGGGCCGCCCCCCCCGGGGCCCTGTCCGGGACCGCGTGTCGTCGCGTTCCGGCACCGCCAGGAGGAGCTCCGGGAGGCGTGCCGCGGGGAGGCCGACGCCTCCCGCTCCTCAGCCTCCGGGGGTCCCCTCCCTGGCGCCGGCAGCTGGGGCCGGGCCAGCGCCGAAAGCCGGGCCCGGGCCCGGGCCTGCTTGCTCAGCCTTCCGTTGCCAGGGGCCTGAGCCTCGGGGCCTCCCCATGGGGAACCCTGAGTCCCGCGCCACGAGTCCACCGACCGTCCCGGCGACAACGGCACGTTTCGCGGCTTCGTCCTAGCCACGGAGTGAGAGACCAGTCCGTTTCCCCACAGAGGCCAGCTCCCTCCAGGGGCGCCCCGGCCTCCCGCCACGGTGGAGGCGGACGCCCGGCCACGGCGCCTCCATCCACTCTGCTCGGGGAAAACTCCCCGGCGCCGCGGCTGCCGGCCGCGCCCCATCTTCGCGGCTCGTTTTCCGGGTGGCCGCGACATGCCCCGAGCGAGAAAGGGCCCTGCTCCACGCGGAACTGGGCGCTGACCAGGGCTGCCCAACGCCGGCCAATTCTCACGAGCGTTCTGCCCAAATCGATCCCGATTTGGGCAGAACGCTCGTGAGAATTGGCCAGAAAACGCCAGGAGAACACACTTCGGGCACCACAGGGCCGCAGGGCCGCCCCCACCCGGGGCCCTGTCCGGGATCGCGTGTCGTCGCGTTCCGGCACCGCCAGGAGGAGCTCCGGGAGGCGTGCCGCGGGGCGGCCGACGCCTCCCGCTCCTCAGCCTCCGGGGGTCCCCTCCCTGGCGCCGGCAGCTGGAGCCGGGCCAGCCCCGAAAGCCGGGCCCAGACCCGGGCCTGCTTGCTCAGCCTTCCGTTGCCAGGGGCCTGAGCCTGGGGGCCTCCCCATGGGGAACCCTGAGTCCCGCGCCACGAGTCCCCCGATCGTCCCGGCGACAACGGCACCTTTTGCGGCTTCGTCCCAGCCGCGGAGTGAGAGACCAGTCCGTTTCCCCACAGAGGCCAGCCCCCTCCAGGGGCGCCCCGGCCGCCCGCCACGGCGGAGGCGGACGCCCGGCCACGGCGCCTCCATCCACTCTGCTCAGGTAAAACTCGCCGGCGCCGCGGCTGCCGGCCGCGCCCCATCGTCGCGTCTCGTTTTCCGGGTGGCCGCGACATGCCCCGAGCGAGAAAGGGCCCTGCTCCACGCGGAACTGGGCGCTGACCAGGGCTGCCCAACGCCGGCCAATTCTCACGAGCGTTCTGCCAAAAACGATCCCAATTTGGGCAGAACGTTCGTGAGAATTGGCCGGAAAAGGCCCGGCGAACACACTTCGGGCACCACAGGGCCGCAGGGCGGCCCCCCCGGGGCCCTGTCCGGGATCGCGTGTCATCGCGTTCCGGCACCGCCAGGAGGAGTTCCGGGAGGCGTGCCGCGGGGCGGCCAACGTCGCCCGCTCCTCAGCCCCCGGGGGTCCCCTCCCTGGCGCCGGCAGCTGGGGCCGGGCCAGCCCCGAAAGCCGGGCCCGGGCCCGGGCCTGCTTGCTCAGCCTTCCGTTGCCAGGGGCCTGAGCCTGGGGGCCTCCCCATGGGGAACCCTGAGTCCCGCGCCACGAGTCCCCCGACCGTCCCTGCGACAACGGCACCTTTCGCGGCTTCGTCCTAGCCGCGGAGTGAGAGACCAGTCCGTTACCCCACAGATGCCAGCCCCCTCCAGGGGCGCCCGGGCCGCCCGCAACGGCGGAGGCGGACGCCCGGCCACGGCGCCTCCATCCCCTCTGCTCGGGGAAAACTCGCCGGCGCCGCGGCTGCCGGCCGCGCCCCATCGTCGCGGCTCGTTTTCCGGGTGGCCGCGACATGCCCCGAGCGAGAAAGGGCCCTGCTCCACGCGGAACTGGGCGCTGACCAGGGCTGCCCAACGCCGGCCAATTCTCACGAGCGTTCTGCCCAAATCGATACCGATTTGGGCAGAACGCTCGTGAGAATTGGCCGGAAAAGGCCCGGCGAACACACTTCGGGCACCACAGGGCCGCAGGGCGGCCCCCCCCGGGGCCCTGTCCGGGATCGCGTGTCGTCGCGTTCCGGAACCGCCAGGAGGAGCTCCGGGAGGCGTGCCGCGGGGCGGCCGACGCCTCCTGCTCCTCAGCCTCCGGGGGTCCCCTCCCTGGCGCCGGCAGCTGGGGCCGGGCCAGCCCCGAAAGCCGGGCCCGGGCCCGGGCCTGCTTGCTCAGCCTTCCGTTGCCAGGGGCCTGAGCCTGGGGGCCTCCCCATGGGGAACCCTGAGTCCCGCGCCACGAGTCCCCCGACCGTCCCGGCGACAACGGCACCTTTCGCGGTTTCGTCCTAGCCGCGGAGTGAGAGACCAGTCCGTTTCCCCACAGAGGCCAGCCCCCTCCAGGGGCGCCCCGGCTGCCCGCCATGGCGGAGGCGGACGCCCGGCCACGGCGCCTCCATCCACTCTGCTCGGGGAAAACTCCCCGGCGTCGCGGCTCGTTTTCCGGGTGGCCGCGACATGCCCCGAGCGAGAAAGGGCCCTGCTCCACGCGGAACTGGGCGCTGACCAGGGCTGCCCAACGCCGGCCAATTCTCACGAGCGTTCTGCCCAAATCGATCCCGATTTGGGCAGAACGCCCGTGAGAATTGGCCGGAAAACGCCCGGCGAACACACTTCGGGCACCAGGGGCCGCAGGGCCGCCCCCCCCGGGGCCCTGTCCGGGACCGCGTGTCGTCGCGTTCCGGCACCGCCAGGAGGAGCTCCGGGAGGCGTGCCGCGGGGAGGCCGACGCCTCCCGCTCCTCAGCCTCCGGGGGTCCCCTCCCTGGCGCCGGCAGCTGGGGCCGGGCCAGCCCCGAAAGCCGGGCCCGGGCCCGGGCCTGCTTGCTCAGCCTTCCGTTGCCAGGGGCCTGAGCCTGGGGGCCTCCCCATGGGGAACCCTGAGTCCCGCGCCACGAGTCCCCCGACCGTCCCGGCGACAACGGCACCTTTCGCGGCTTCGTCCTAGCCGCGGAGTGAGAGACCAGTCCGTTTCCCCACAGAGGCCAGCCCCCTCCAGGGGCGCCCCGGCCGCCCGCCACGGCGGAGGCGGACGCCCGGCCACGGCGCCTCCATCCACTCTGCTCGGGGCATACTCCCCGGCGCCGTGGCTGCCGGCCGCGCCCCATCGTCGCGGCTCGTTTTCTGGGTGGCCGCGACATGCCCCGAGCGAGAAAGGGCCCTGCTCCACGCGGAAATGGGCGCTGACCAGGGCTGACCAACGCCGGCCAATTCTCACGAGCGTTCTGCCCAAATCGATCCCGATTTGGGCAGAACGCTCGTGAGAATTGGCCGGAAAACGCCCGGCGAACACACTTCGGGCACCACAGGGCCGCAGGGCGGCCCCCCCCGGGGCCCTGTCCGGGATCGCGTGTCGTCGCGTTCCATCACCGCCAGGATGAGCTCCGGGAGGCGTGCGGCGGGGCGGCCGACGCCTCCCGCTCCTCAGCCTCCGGGGTTCCCCTCCCAGGCGCCGGCAGCTGGGGCCGGGCCAGCCCCGAAAGCCGGGCCCGGGCCCGGGCCTGCTTGCTCAGCCTTCGGTTGCCAGAGGCCTGAGCCTGGGGGCCTCCCCATGGGGAACCCTGAGTCCCGCGCCACGAGTCCCCCGACCGTCCCGGCGACAACGGCACTTTTCGCGGCTTCGTCCTAGCCGCGGAGTGAGAGACCAGTCTGTTTCCCCACAGAGGCCAGCCCCCTCCAGGGGCGCCCCAGCCGCCTGCCACGGCGGAGGCGGACGCCCGGCCACGGCACCTCCATCCACTCTGCTCGGGGAAAACTCCCCGGCGCTGCGGCTGCCGGCCGCGCCCCATCGTCGCGGCTCGTTTTCCGGGTGGCCGCGACATGCCCCGAGCGAGAAAGGGCCCTGCTCCACGCGGAACTGGGCGCTGACCAGGGCTGCCCAACGCCGGCCAATTCTCACGAGCGTTCTGCCCAAATCGATCCCGATTTGGGCAGAACGCTCGTGAGAATTGGCCGGTAAAGGCCCGGCGAACAAACTTCGGGCAGCACAGGGCCGCAGGGCGGCACCCCCGGGGCCCTGTCCGGGATCGCGTGTCGTCGCGTTCCGGCACCGCCAGGAGGAGCTCCGGGAGGCGTGCCGCGGGGAGGCCGACGCCTCCCGCTCCTCAGCCTCCGGGGGTCCCCTCCCTGGCGCCGGCAGCTGGGGCCGGGCCAGCCCCGAAAGCCGGGCTCGGGCCCGGGCCTGCTTGCTCAGCCTTCCGTTGCCAGGGGCCTGAGCCTGGGGGCCTCCCCATGGGGAACCCTGAGTCCCGCGCCGCGAGTCCCCCGACCGTCCCGGCGACAACGGCACCTTTCGCGGCTTCGTCCTAGCCGCGGAGCGAGAGACCAGTCCGTTTCCCCACAGAGGCCAGCCCCCTCCAGGGGCGCCCCGGCCGCCCCCCACGGCAGAGGCGGACGCCCGGCCACGGCGCCTCCATCCACTCTGCTCGGGGAAAACTCCCCGGCGCCGCGGCTGCCGGCCGCGCCCCATCGTCGCGGCTCGTTTTCCGGGTGGCCGCGACATGCCCCGAGCGAGAAAGGGCCCTGCTCCACGCGGAACTGGGCGCTGACCAGGGCTGCCCAACGCCGGCCAATTCTCACGAGCGTTCTGCCCAAATCGATCCCGATTTGGGCAGAACGCTCGTGAGAATTGGCCGGAAAACGCCCGGCGAACACACTTCGGGCACCACAGGGCCGCAGGGCGGCACCCCCGGGGCCCTGTCCGGGATCGCGTGTCGTCGCGTTCCGGCACCGCCAGTAGGAGCTCCGGGAGGCGTGCCGCGGGGAGGCCGACGCCTCCCGCTCCTCAGCCTCCGGGAGTCCCCTCCCTGGCGCCGGCACCTCGGGCCGGGCCAGCCCCGAAAGCCGGGCCCGGGCCCGGGCCTGCTTGCTCAGCCTTCCGTTGCCAGGGGCCTGAGCCTGGGGGCCTCCCCATGGGGAACCCTGAGTCCCGCGCCACGAGTCCCCCGACCGTCCCGGCCACAATGGCACCTTTCGCGGCTTCGTCCTAGCCGCGGAGTGAGAGACCAGTCCGTTTCCCCACAGAGGCCAGCCCCCTCCAGGGGCGCCCCGGCCGCCCGCCACGGCGGAGGCGGACGCCCGGCCACGGCGCCTCCATCCACTCTGCTCGGGGAAAACTCCCCGGCGCCGCGGCTGCCGGCCGCGCCCCATCGTCGCGGCTCGTTTTCCGGGTGGCCGCGACATGCCCCGAGCGAGAAAGGGCCCTGCTCCACGCGGAACTGGGCGCTGACCAGGGCTGCCCAACGCCGGCCAATTCTCACTAGCGTTCTGCCCAAATCGATCCCGATTTGGGCAGAACGCTCGTGAGAATTGGCCGGAAAACGCCCGGCGAACACACTTCGGGCACCACAGGGCCGCAGGGCGGCCCCCCCCGGGGCCCTGTCCGGGATCGCGTGTCGTCGCGTTCCGGCACCGCCAGGAGGAGCTCCGGGAGGCGTGCCGCGGGGAGGCCGAAGCCTCCCGCTCCTCAGCCTCCGGGGGTCCCCTCCCTGGCGCCGGGAGCTGGGGCCGGGCCAGGCCCGAAAGCCGGGCCCGGGCCCGGGCCTGCTTGCTCAGCCTTCCGTTGCCAGGGGCCTGAGCCTGGGGGCCTCCCCATGGGGAACCCTGAGTCCCGCGCCACGAGTCCCCCGACCGTCCCGGCGACAACGGCACCTTTCGCGGCTTCGTCCTAGCCGCGGAGCGAGAGACCAGTCCGTTTCCCCACAGAGGCCAGCCCCCTCCAGGGGCGCACCGGCCGCCCGCCACGGCAGAGGCGGACGCCCGGCCACGGCGCCTCCATCCACTCTGCTCGGGGAAAACTCCCCGGCGCCGCGGCTGCCGGCCGCGCCCCATCGTCGCGGCTCGTTTTCCGGGTGGCCGCGACATGCCCCGAGCGAGAAAGGGCCCTGCTCCACGCGGAACTGGGCGCTGACCAGGGCTGCCCAACGCCGGCCAATTCTCACGAGCGTTCTGCCCAAATCGATCCCGATTTGGGCAGAACGCTCGTGAGAATTGGCCGGAAAAGGCCCGGCGAACACACATCGGGAACCACAGGGCCGCAGGGCGGCCCCCCCCGGGGCCCTGTCCGGGATCGCGTGTCGTCGCGTTCCGGCACCGCCAGGAGGAGCTCCGGGAGGCGTGCCGCGGGGAGGCCGACGCCTCCCGCTCCTCAGCCTCCGGGGGTCCCCTCCCTGGCGCCGGCACCTGGGGCCGGACCAGCCCCGAAAGCCGGGCCCGGGCCCGGGCCTGTTTGCTCAGCCTTCCGTTGCCAGGGGCCTGAGCCTGGGGGCCTCCCCATGGGGAACCCTGAGTCCCGCGCCACGAGTCCCCCGACCGTCCCGGCGACAACGGCACCTTTCGCGGCTTCGTCCTAGCCGCGGAGCGAGAGACCAGTCCGTTTCCCCACAGAGGCCAGCCCCCTCCAGGGGCGCCCCGGCCGCCCCCCACGGCAGAGGCGGACGCCCGGCCACGGCGCCTCCATCCACTCTGCTCGGGGAAAACTCCCCGGCGCCGCGGCTGCCGGCCGCGCCCCATCGTCGCGGCTCGTTTTCCGGGTGGCCGCGACATGCCCCGAGCGAGAAAGGGCCCTGCTCCACGCGGAACTGGGCGCTGACCAGGGCTGCCCAACGCCGGCCAATTCTCACGAGCGTTCTGCCCAAATCGATCCCGATTTGGGCAGAACGCTCGTGAGAATTGGCCGGAAAACGCCTGGCGAACACACTTCGGGCACCACAGGGCCGCAGGGCGGCCCCCCCGGGGCCCTGTCCGGGATCGCGGGTGGTCGCGTTCCGGCACCGCCGGGAGGAGCTCCGGGAGGCAGGCCCCGGGGAGGCCGACGCCTCCCGCTCCTCAGCCTCCGGGGGTCCCCTCCCTGGCGCCGGCAGCTGGGGCCGGGCCAGCCCCGAAAGCCGGGCCCGGGCCCGGACCTGCTTGCTCAGCCTTCCGTTGCCAGGGGCCTGAGCCTGGGGGCCTCCCCATGGGGAACCCTGAGTCCCGCGCCATGAATCCCCCGACCGTCCCGGCGACAACGGCACCTTTCGCGGCTTCGTCCTAGCCGCGGAGTGAGAGACCAGTCCGTTTCCCCACAGAGGCCAGCCCCCTCCAGGGGCGCCCCGGCCTCCCGCCACGGCGGAGGCGGACGCCCGGCCACGACGCCTCCATGCACTCTGCTCGGGGAAAACTCCCCGGCGCCGCGGCTGCCGGCCGCGCCCCATCGTCGCGGCTCGTTTTCCGGGTGGCCGCGCCATGCCCCGAGCGAGAACGGGCCCTGCTCCACGCGGAACTGGGCGCTGACCAGGGCTGCCCAACGCCGGCCAATTCTCACGAGCGTTCTGCCCAAATCGATCCCGATTTGGGCAGAACGCTCGTGAGAATTGGCCGGAAAACGCCCGTGGAACACACTTCGGGCACCACAGGGCCGCAGGGCGGCCCCCCCGGGGCCCTGTCCGGGATCGCGGGTCGTCGCGTTCCGGCACCGCCGGGTGGAGCTCCGGGAGGCGGGCCCCGGGGCGGCCGACGCCTCCCGCTCCTCAGCCTCCGGGGGTCCCCTCCCTGGCGCCGGCAGCTGGGGCCGGGCCAGCCCCGAAAGCCGGGCCCGGGCCCGGGCCTGCTTGCTCAGCCTTCCGTTGCCAGGGGCCTGAGCCTGGGGGCCTCCCCATGGGGAACCCTGAGTCCCGCGCCACGAGTCCCCCGACCGTCCCGGCGACAACGGCACCTTTCGCGGCTTCGTCCTAGCCGCGGAGTCAGAGACCAGTCCGTTTCCCCACAGAGGCCAGACCCCTCCAGGGGCCCCCGGCCGCCCGCCACGGCGGAGGCGGACGCCCGGCCACGGCGCCTCCATGCACTCTGCTCGGGGAAAACTCCCCGGCGCCGCGGCTGCCGGCCGCGCCCCATCGTCGCGGCTCGTTTTCCGGGTGGCCGCGTCATACCCCGAGCGAGAAAGGGGCCTGCTCCACGCGGCACTGGGCGCTGACAAGGGCTGCCCAACGCCGGCCAATTCTCACGAGCGTTCTGCCCAAATCGATCCCGATTTGGGCAGAACGCTCGTGAGAATTGGCCGGAAAACGCCCGGCGAACACACTTCGTGCACCACAGGGCCGCAGGGCGGCCCCCCCGGGGCCCTGTCCGGGATCGCGGGTCGTCGCGTTCCGTCACCGCTGGGAGGAGCTCCGGGAGGCGGGCCCCGGGGCGGCCGACGCCTCCCGCTCCTCAGCCTCCGGGGGTCCCCTCCCTGGCGCCGGCAGCTGGGGCCGGGCCAGCCCCGAAATCAGGGCCCGAGCCCGGGCCCGGGCCTGCTTGCTCAGCCTTCCGTTGCCAGGGTCCTGAGCCTGGGGGCCTCCGCATGGGGAACCCTGAGTCCCGCGCCACGAGTCCCCCCGACCGTCCCGGCGACAACGGCACCTTTCGCGGCTTCGTCCCAGCCGTGGAGTGACAGATCACTCCGTTCCCCCACAGAGGCCAGCCCCCTCCACGGGCGCCCCGGCCGCCCGCCACGGCGGAGGCGGACGCCCGGCCACGGCGCCTCCATCCACTCTGCCTGGGGAAAAATCCCCGGCGCCGGGGCCGCCGGCCGCGCCCCATCGTCGCGGCTCATTTCCGGGTGGCCGCGCCATGCCCCGAGCGAGAAAGGGCCCTGCTCCACGCGGCACTGGGCGCTGACCAGGGCTGCCCAACGCCGGCCAATTCTCACGAGCGTTCTGCCCAAATCGATCCCGATTTGGGCAGAACGCTCGTGAGAATTGGCCGGAAAACGCCCGGCGAACACACTTCGGGCACCACAGGGCCGCAGGGCCGCCCCCCCGGGGCCCTGTGCGGGATCGCGTGTCGTCGCATTCCGGCACCGCCAGGAGGAGCTCCGGGAGGCGGGCCCCGAGGAGGCCGACGCCTCCCGCTCCTCAGCCTCCGGGGATCCCATCCGTGGCGCCGGCCGCTGGGACCGGGCCAGCCCCGAAAGCCGGGCCCGGGCCCGGGCCTGCTTGCTCAGCCTTCCGTTGCCAGGGGCCTGAGCCTGGGGGCCTCCGCATGGGGAACACTGAGTCCCGCGCCACGAGTCCCCCCGACCGTCCCGGCGACCACGGCACCTTTCGCGGCTTCGCCCCAGCCGTGGAGTGAGAGATCACTCCGTTCCCCCACAGAGGCCAGCCCCCTCCACGGGCGCCCCGGCCGCCCGCCACGGCGGAGGCGGACGCCCGGCCACGGCGCCTCCATCCACTCTGCTCGGGGAAAACTCCCCGGCGCCGGGGCCGCCGGCCGCGCCCCATCGTCGCGGCTCGTTTTCCGGCTGGCCGCGCCATGCCCCGAGCGAGAAAGGGCCCTGCTCCACGCGGCCCTGGGCGCTGACCAGGGCTGCCCAACGCCGGCCAATTCTCACGAGCGTTCTTCCCAAATCGATCCCGATTTGGGCAGAACGCTCGTGAGAATTGGCCGGAAAACTCCCGGCGAACACACTTCGGGCACCAGAGGGCCGCAGGGCCGCCCCCCCGGGGCCCTGTCCGGGATCGCGTCTCGGCGCGTTCCAGCACCGCCAGGAGGAGCTCCGGGAGGCGGGCCCCGGGGAGGCCGACGCCTCCCGCTCCTCAGCCTCCGGGGGTCCCCTCCCTGGCGCCGGCCGCTGGGGCCGGGCCAGCCCCGAAAGCCGGGCCCGGGCCCGGGCCTGCTTGCTCAGCCTTCCGTGGCCAGGGGCCTGAGCCTGGGGGCCTCCGCATGGGGAACCCTGAGTCCCGCGCCACGAGTCCCCCCGACCGTCCCGGCGACCACGGCACCTTTCGCGGCTTCGCCCCAGCCGTGGAGTGAGAGATCACTCCGTTCCCCCACAGAGGCCAGCCCCCTCCACGGGCGCCCCGGCCGCCCGCCACGGCGGAGGCGGACGCCCGGCCACGGCGCCTCCATCCACTCTGTTCGGGGAAAACTCCCCGGCGCCGGGGCCGCCGGCCGCGCCCCATCGTCGCGGCTCGTTTTCCGGCTGGCCGCGCCATGCCCCGAGCGAGAAAGGGCCCTGCTCCACGCGGCCCTGGGCGCTGACCAGGGCTGCCCAACGCCGGCCAATTCTCACGAGCGTTCTGCCCAAATCGATCCCGATTTGGGCAGAACGCTCGTGAGAATTGGCCGGAAAACGCCCGGCGAACACACTTCGGGCACCAGAGGGCCGCAGGGCCGCCCCCCCGGGGCCCTGTCCGGGATCGCGTCTCGGCGCGTTCCGGCACCGCCAGGAGGAGCTCCGGGAGGAGGGCCCCGGGGAGGCCGACGCCTCCCGCTCCTCAGCCTCCGGGGGTCCCCTCCCTGGCGCCGGCCGCTGGGGCCGGGCCAGCCCCGAAAGCCGGGCCCGGGCCCGGGCCTGCTTGCTCAGCCTTCCGTGGCCAGGGGCCTGAGCCTGGGGGCCTCCGCATGGGGAACCCTGAGTCCCGCGCCACGAGTCCCCCCGACCGTCCCGGCGACCACGGCACCTTTCGCGGCTTCGCCCCAGCCGTGGAGTGAGAGATCACTCCGTTCCCCCACAGAGGCCAGCCCCCTCCACGGGCGCCCCGGCCGCCCGCCACGGCGGAGGCGGATGCCCGGCCACGGCGCCTCCATCCACTCTGCTCGGGGAAAACTCCCCGGCGCCGGGGCCGCCGGCCGCGCCCCATCGACGCGGCTCGTTTTCCGGGTGGCCGCGCCATGCCCCGAGCGAAAAAGGGCCCTGCTCCACGCGGCCCTGGGCGCTGACCAGGGCTGCCCAACGCCGGCCAATTCTCACGAGCGTTCTGCCCAAATCGATCACGATTTGGGCAGAACGCTCGTGAGAATTGGCCGGAAAACGCCCGGCGAACACACTTCGGGCACCAGAGGGCCGCAGGGCCGCCCCCCCGGGGCCCTGTCCGGGATCGCGTCTCGGCGCGTTCCGGCACCGCCAGGAGGAGCTCCGGGAGGCGGGCCCCGGGGAGGCCGACGCCTCCCGCTCCTCAGCCTCCGGGGGTCCCCTCCCTGGCGCCGGCCGCTGGGGCCGGGCCAGCCCCGAAAGCCGGGCCCGGGCCCGGGCCTGCTTGCTCAGCCTTCCGTGGCCAGGGGCCTGAGCCTGGGGGCCTCCGCATGGGGAACCCTGAGTCCCGCGCCACGAGTCCCCCCGACCGTCCCGGCGACCACGGCACCTTTCGCGGCTTCGCCCCAGCCGTGGAGTGAGAGATCACTCCGTTCCCCCACAGAGGCCAGCCCCCTCCACGGGCGCCCCGGCCGCCCGCCACGGCGGAGGCGGACGCCCGGCCACGGCGCCTCCATCCACTCTGCTCGGGGAAAACTCCCCGGCGCCGGGGCCGCCGGCCGCGCCCCATCGTCGCGGCTCGTTTTCCGGCTGGCCGCGCCATGCCCCGAGCGAGAAAGGGCCCTGCTCCACGCGGCCCTGGGCGCTGACCAGGGCTGCCCAACGCCGGCCAATTCTCACGAGCGTTCTGCCCAAATCGATCCCGATTTGGGCAGAACGCTCGTGAGAATTGGCCGGAAAACGCCCGGCAAACACACTTCGGGCACCAGAGGGCCGCAGGGCCGCCCCCACGGGGCCCTGTCCGGGATCGCGTCTCGGCGCGTTCCGGCACCGCCAGGAGGAGCTCCGGGAGGCGGGCCCCGGGGAGGCCGACGCCTCCCGCTCCTCAGCCTCCGGGGGTCCCCTCCCTGGCGCCGGCCGCTGGGGCCGGGCCAGCCCCGAAAGCCGGGCCCGGGCCCGGGCCTGCTTGCTCAGCCTTCCGTGGCCAGGGGCCTGAGCCTGGGGGCCTCCGCATGGGGAACCCTGAGTCCCGCGCCACGAGTCCCCCCGACCGTCCCGGCGACCACGGCACCTTTCGCGGCTTCGCCCCAGCCGTGGAGTGAGAGATCACTCCGTTCCCCCACAGAGGCCAGCCCCCTCCACGGGCGCCCCGGCCGCCCGCCACGGCGGAGGCGGAGGCCCGGCCACGGCGCCTCCATCCACTCTGCTCGGGGAAAACTCCCCGGCGCCGGGGCCGCCGGCCGCGCCCCATCGTCGCGGCTCGTTTTCCGGGTGGCCGCGCCATGCCCCGAGCGAGAAAGGGCCCTGCTCCACGCGGCCCTGGGCGCTGACCAGGGCTGCCCAACGCCGGCCAATTCTCACGAGCGTTCTGCCCAAATCGATCCCGATTTGGGAAGAACGCTCGTGAGAATTGGCCGGAAAACGCCCGGCGAACACACTTCGGGCACCAGAGGGCCGCAGGGCCGCCCCCCCGGGGCCCTGTCCGGGATCGCGTCTCGGCGCGTTCCGGCACCGCCAGGAGGAGCTCCGGGAGGCGGGCCCCGGGGAGGCCGATGCCTCCCGCTCCTCAGCCTCCGGGGGTCCCCTCCCTGGCGCCGGCCGCTGGGGCCGGGCCAGCCCCGAAAGCCGGGCCCGGGCCCGGGCCTGCTTGCTCAGCCTGCCGTGGCCAGGGGCCTGAGCCTGGGGGCCTCCGCATGGGGAACCCTGAGTCCCGCGCCACGAGTCCCCCCGACCGTCCCGGCGACCACGGCACCTTTCGCGGCTTCGCCCCAGCCGTGGAGTGAGAGATCACTCCGTTCCCCCACAGAGGCCAGCCCCCTCCACGGGCGCCCCGGCCACCCGCCACGGCGGAGGCGGACGCCCGGCCACGGCGCCTCCATCCACTCTGCTCGGGGAAAACTCCCCGGCGCCGGGGCCGCCGGCCGCGCCCCATCGTCGCGGCTCGTTTTCCGGGTGGCCGCGCCATGCCCCGAGCGAGAAAGGGCCCTGCTCCACGCGGCCCTGGGCGCTGACCAGGGCTGCCCAACGCCGGCCAATTCTCACGAGCGTTCTGCCCAAATCGATCCCGATTTGGGCAGAACGCTCGTGAGAATTGGCCGGAAAACGCCCGGCGAACACACTTCGGGCACCAGAGGGCCGCAGGGCCGCCCCCCCGGGGCCCTGTCCGGGATCGCGTCTCGGCGCGTTCCGGCACCGCCAGGAGGAGCTCCGGGAGGCGGGCCCCGGGGAGGCCGACGCCTCCCGCTCCTCAGCCTCTGGGGGTCCCCTCCCTGGCGCCGGCCGCTGGGGCCGGGCCAGCCCCGAAAGCCGGGCCCGGGCCCGGGCCTGCTTGCTCAGCCTTCCGTTGCCAGGGGCCTGAGCCTGGGGGCCTCCCCATGGGGAACCCTGAGTCCCGCGCCACGAGTCCCCCGACCGTCCCGGCGACAACGGCACCTTTCGCGGCTTCGTCCTAGCCGCTGAGTCAGAGACCAGTCCGTTTCCCCACAGAGGCCAGCCCCCTCCAGGGGCGCCCCGGCCGCCCGCCACGGCGGAGGCGGACGCCCGGCCACGGCGCCTCCATGCACTCTGCTCGGGGAAAACTCCCCGGCGCCGCGGCTGCCGGCCGCGCCCCATCGTCGCGGCTCGTTTTCCGGGTGGCCGCGACATGCCCCGCGCGAGAAAGGGCCCTGCTCCACGCGGAACTGGGCGCTGACCAGGGCTGCCCAACGCCGGCCAATTCTCACGAGCGTTCTGCCCAAATCGATCCCGATTTGGGCAGAACGCTCGTGAGAATTGGCCGGAAAACGCCCGGCGAACACACTTCGGGCACCAAGGGCCGCAGGGCGGCCCCCCCGGGGCCCTGTCCGGGATCGCGGGTCGTCGCGTTCCGGCACCGCCGGGAGGAGCTCCGGGAGGCGGGCCCCGGGGCGGCCGACGCCTCACGCTCCTCAGCCTCCGGGGGTCCCCTCCCTGGCGCCGGCAGCTGGGGCCGGGCCAGCCCCGAAAGCCGGGCCCGGGCTCGGGCCCGGGCCTGCTTGCTCAGCCTTCCGTTGCCAGGGGTCTGAGCCTGGGGGCCTCCCCATGGGGAACCCTGAGTCCCGCGCCACGAGTCCCCCGACCGTCCCGGCGACAACGGCACCTTTCGCGGCTTCGTCCTAGCCGCGGAGTCAGAGACCAGTCCGTTTCCCCACAGAGGCCAGCCCCCTCCAGGGGCGCCCCGGCCGACCGCCACGGCGGAGGCGGAAGCCCGGCAACGGCGCCTCCATGCACTCTGCTCGGGGAAAACTCCCCGGCGCCGCGGCTGGCGGCCGCGCCCCATCGTCGCGGCTCCTTTTCCGGGTGGCCGCGACATGCCCCGAGCGAGAAAGGGCCCTGCTCCACGCGGAACTGGGCGCTGACCAGGGCTGCCCAACGCCGGCCAATTCTCACGAGCGTTCTGCCCAAATCGATCCCGATTTGGGCAGAACGCTCGTGAGAATTGGCCGGAAAACGCCCGGCGAACACACTTCGGGCACCACAGGGCCGCAGGGCGGCCCCCCCGGGGCCCTGTCCGGGATCGCGGGTCGTCGCGTTCCGGCACCGCCGGGAGGAGCTCCGGGAGGCGGGCCCCGGGGCGGCCGACGCCTCCCGCTCCTCAGCCTCCGGGGGTCCCCTCCCTGGCGCCGGCAGCTGGGGCCGGGCCAGCCCCGAAAGCCGGGCACGGGCCCGGGCCTGCTTGCTCAGCCTTCCGTTGCCAGGGGCCTGAGCCTGGGGGCCTCCCCATGGGGAACCCTGAGTCCCGCGCCACGAGTCCCCCGACCGTCCCGGCGACAACGGCACCTTTCGCGGCTTCGTCCTTGCCGCGGAGTCAGAGACCAGTCCGTTTCCCCACAGAGGCCAGCCCCCTCCAGGGGCGCCCCGGCCGCCCGCCACGGCGGAGGCTCGGCCACGGCGCCTCCATGCACTCTGCTCGGGGAAAACTCTGCGGCGCCGCGGCTGCCGGCCGCGCCCCATCGTCGCGGCTCGTTTTCCGGGTGGCCGCGACATGCCCCGAGCGAGAAAGGGCCCTGCTCCACGCGGAACTGGGCGCTGACCAGGGCTGCCCAACGCCGGCCAATTCTCACGAGCGTTCTGCCCAAATCGATCCCGATTTGGGCAGAACGCTCGTGAGAATTGGCCGGAAAACGCCTGGCGAACACGCTTCGGGCACCACACGGCCGCAGGGCGGCCCCCCCGGGGCCCTGTCCGGGATCGCGGGTGGTCGCGTTCCGGCACCGCCGGGAGGAGCTCCGGGAGGCAGGCCCCGGGGAGGCCGACGCCTCCCGCTCCTCAGCCTCCGGGGGTCCCCTCCCTGGCGCCGGCAGCTGGGGCCGGGCCAGCCCCGAAAGCCGGGCCCGGGCCCGGGCCTGCTTGCTCAGCCTTCCGTTGCCAGGGGCCTGAGCCTGGGGGCCTCCCCATGGGGAACCCTGAGTCCCGCGCCATGAATCCCCCGACCGTCCCGGCGACAACGGCACCTTTCGCGGCTTCGTCCTAGCCGCGGAGTGAGAGACCAGTCCGTTTCCCCACAGAGGCCAGCCCCCTCCAGGGGCGCCCCGGCCTCCCGCCACGGCGGAGGCGGACGCCCGGCCACGACGCCTCCATGCACTCTGCTCGGGGAAAACTCCCCGGCGCCGCGGCTGCCGGCCGCGCCCCATCGTCGCGGCTCGTTTTCCGGGTGGCCGCGCCATGCCCCGAGCGAGAACGGGCCCTGCTCCACGCGGAACTGGGCGCTGACCAGGGCTGCCCAACGCCGGCCAATTCTCACGAGCGTTCTGCCCAAATCGATCCCGATTTGGGCAGAACGCTCGTGAGAATTGGCCGGAAAACGCCCGTCGAACACACTTCGGGCACCACAGGGCCGCAGGGCGGCCCCCCCGGGGCCCTGTCCGGGATCGCGGGTCGTCGCGTTCCGGCACCGCCGGGGGGAGCTCCGGGAGGCGGGCCCCGGGGCGGCCGACGCCTCCCGCTCCTCAGCCTCCGGGGGTCCCCTCCCTGGCGCCGGCAGCTGGGGCCGGGCCAGCCCCGAAAGCCGGGCCCGGGCCCGGGCCTGCTTGCTCAGCCTTCCGTTGCCAGGGGCCTGAGCCTGGGGGCCTCCCCATGGGGAACCCTGAGTCCCGCGCCACGATTCCCCCGACCGTCCCGGCGACAACGGCACCTTTCGCGGCTTCGTCCTAGCCGCGGAGTCAGAGACCAGTCCGTTTCCCCACAGAGGCCAGACCCCTCCAGGGGCCCCCGGCCGCCCGCCACGGCGGAGGCGGACGCCCGGCCACGGCGCCTCCATGCACTCTGCTCGGGGAAAACTCCCCGGCGCCGCGGCTGCCGGCCGCGCCCCATCGTCGCGGCTCGTTTTCCGGGTGGCCGCGTCATGCCCCGAGCGAGAAAGGGGCCTGCTCCACGCGGCACTGGGCGCTGACAAGGGCTGCCCAACGCCGGCCAATTCTCACGAGCGTTCTGCCCAAATCGATCCCGATTTGGGCAGAACGCTCGTGAGAATTGGCCGGAAAACGCCCGGCGAACACACTTCGTGCACCACAGGGCCGCAGGGCGGCCCCCCCGGGGCCCTGTCCGGGATCGCGGGTCGTCGCGTTCCGTCACCGCTGGGAGGAGCTCCGGGAGGCGGGCCCCGGGGCGGCCGACGCCTCCCGCTCCTCAGCCTCCGGGGGTCCCCTCCCTGGCGCCGGCAGCTGGGGCCGGGCCAGCCCCGAAAGCCGAGCCCGGGCCCGGGCCTGCTTGCTCAGCCTTCCGTTGCCAGGGGCCTGAGCCTGGGGGCCTCCCCATGGGGAACCCTGAGTCCCGCGCCACGAGTCCCCCGACCGTCCCGGCGACAACGGCACCTTTCGCGGCATCGTCCTAGCCGCGGAGTCAGAGACCAGTCCGTTTCCCCACAGAGGCCAGCCCCCTCCAGGGGCCCCCGGCCGCCCGCCACGGCGGAGGCGGACGCCCGGCCACGGCGCCTCCATGCACTCTGCTCGGGGAAAACTCCCCGGCGCCGCGGCTGCCGGCCGCGCCCCATCGTCGCGGCTGGTTTTCAGGGTGGCCGCGCCATGCCCCGAGCCAGAACGGGCCCTGCTCCACGCGGAACTGGGCGCTGACCAGGGCTGCCCAACGCCGGCCAATTCTCACGAGCGTTCTGCCCAAATCGATCCCGATTTGGGCAGAACGCTCGTGAGAATTGGCCGGAAAACGCCTGGCGAACACGCTTCGGGCACCACAGGGCCGCAGGGCGGCCCCCCCGGGGCCCTGTCCGGGATCGCGGGTGGTCGCGTTCCGGCACCGCCGGGAGGAGCTCCGGGAGGCAGGCCCCGGGGAGGCCGACGCCTCCCGCTCCTCAGCCTCCGGGGGTCCCCTCCCTGGCGCCGGCAGCTGGGGCCGGGCCAGCCCCGAAAGCCGGGCCCGGGCCCGGGCCTGCTTGCTCAGCCTTCCGTTGCCAGGGGCCTGAGCCTGGGGGCCTCCCCATGGGGAACCCTGAGTCCCGCGCCATGAATCCCCCGACCGTCCCGGCGACAACGGCACCTTTCGCGGCTTCGTCCTAGCCGCGGAGTGAGAGACCAGTCCGTTTCCCCACAGAGGCCAGCCCCCTCCAGGGGCGCCCCGGCCTCCCGCCACGGCGGAGGCGGACGCCCGGCCACGACGCCTCCATGCACTCTGCTCGGGGAAAACTCCCCGGCGCCGCGGCTGCCGGCCGCGCCCCATCGTCGCGGCTCGTTTTCCGGGTGGCCGCGCCATGCCCCGAGCGAGAACGGGCCCTGCTCCACGCGGAACTGGGCGCTGACCAGTGCTGCCCAACGCCGGCCAATTCTCACGAGCGTTCTGCCCAAATCGATCCCGATTTGGGCAGAACGCTCGTGAGAATTGGCCGGAAAACGCCCGTCGAACACACTTCGGGCACCACAGGGCCGCAGGGCGGCCCCCCCGGGGCCCTGTCCGGGATCGCGGGTCGTCGCGTTCCGGCACCGCCGGGGGGAGCTCCGGGAGGCGGGCCCCGGGGCGGCCGACGCCTCCCGCTCCTCAGCCTCCGGGGGTCCCCTCCCTGGCGCCGGCAGCTGGGGCCGGGCCAGCCCCGAAAGCCGGGCCCGGGCCCGGGCCTGCTTGCTCAGCCTTCCGTTGCCAGGGGCCTGAGCCTGGGGGCCTCCCCATGGGGAACCCTGAGTCCCGCGCCACGAGTCCCCCGACCGTCCCGGCGACAACGGCACCTTTCGCGGCTTCGTCCTAGCCGCGGAGTCAGAGACCAGTCCGTTTCCCCACAGAGGCCAGACCCCTCCAGGGGCCCCCGGCCGCCCGCCACGGCGGAGGCGGACGCCCGGCCACGGCGCCTCCATGCACTCTGCTCGGGGAAAACTCCCCGGCGCCGCGGCTGCCGGCCGCGCCCCATCGTCGCGGCTCGTTTTCCGGGTGGCCGCGTCATGCCCCGAGCGAGAAAGGGGCCTGCTCCACGCGGCACTGGGCGCTGACAAGGGCTGCCCAACGCCGGCCAATTCTCACGAGCGTTCTGCCCAAATCGATCCCGATTTGGGCAGAACGCTCGTGAGAATTGGCCGGAAAACGCCCGGCGAACACACTTCGTGCACCACAGGGCCGCAGGGCGGCCCCCCCGGGGCCCTGTCCGGGATCGCGGGTCGTCGCGTTCCGTCACCGCTGGGAGGAGCTCCGGGAGGCGGGCCCCGGGGCGGCCGACGCCTCCCGCTCCTCAGCCTCCGGGGGTCCCCTCCCTGGCGCCGGCAGCTGGGGCCGGGCCAGCCCCGAAAGCCGAGCCCGGGCCCGGGCCTGCTTGCTCAGCCTTCCGTTGCCAGGGGCCTGAGCCTGGGGGCCTCCCCATGGGGAACCCTGAGTCCCGCGCCACGAGTCCCCCGACCGTCCCGGCGACAACGGCACCTTTCGCGGCATCGTCCTAGCCGCGGAGTCAGAGACAAGTCCGTTTCCCCACAGAGGCCAGCCCCCTCCAGGGGCCCCCGGCCGCCCGCCACGGCGGAGGCGGACGCCCGGCCACGGCGCCTCCATGCACTCTGCTCGGGGAAAACTCCCCGGCGCCGCGGCTGCCGGCCGCGCCCCATCGTCGCGGCTGGTTTTCCGGGTGGCCGCGCCATGCCCCGAGCGAGAACGGGCCCTGCTCCACGCGGAACTGGGCGCTGACCAGGGCTGCCCAACGACGGCCAATTCTCACGAGCGTTCTGCCCAAATCGATCCCGATTTGGGCAGAACGCTCGTGAGAATTGGCCGGAAAACGCCCGGCGAACACACTTCGGGCACCACAGGGCCGCAGGGCGGCCCCCCCGGGGCCCTGTCCGGGATCGCGGGTCGTCGCGTTCCGGCACCGCCGGGAGGAGCTCCGGGAGGCGGGCCCCGGGGCGGCCGACGCCTCCCGCTCCTCAGCCTCCGGGGTTCCCCTCCCTGGCGCCGGCAGCTGGGGCCGGGCCAGCCCCGAAAGCCGAGCCCGGGCCCGGGCCTGCTTGCTCAGCCTTCCGTTGCCAGGGGCCTGAGCCTGGGGGCCTCCCCATGGGGAACCATGAGTCCCGCGCCACGAGTCCCCCGACCGTCCCGGCGACAACGGCACCTTTCGCGGCTTCGTCCTAGCCCCCGAGTCAGAGACCAGTCCGTTTCCCCACAGAGGCCAGCCCCCTCCAGGGGCGCCCCGGCCGCCCGCCACGGCGGAGGCGGACGCCCGGCCACGGCGCCTCCATGCACTCTGCTCGGGGAAAACTCCCCGGCGCCGCGGCTGCCAGCCGCGCCCCATCGTCGCGGCTCGTTTTCCGGGTGGCCGCGACATGCCCCGAGCGAGAAAGGGCCCTGCTCCACGCGGAACTGGGCGCTGACCAGGGCTGCCCAACGCCGGCCAATTCTCACGAGCGTTCTGCCCAAATCGATCCCGATTTGGGCAGAACGCTCGTGAGAATTGGCCGGAAAACGCCCGGCGAACACACTTCGGGCACCACAGGGCCGCAGGGCGGCCACCCCAGGGCCCTGTCCGGGATCGCGGGTCGTCGCGTTCCGGCACCGCCGGGAGGAGCTCCGGGAGGCGGGCCCCGGGGAGGCCGACGCCTCCCGCTCCTCAGCCTCCGGGGGTCCCCTCCCTGGCGCCGGCAGCTGGGGCCGGGCCAGCCCCGAAAGCCGGGCCCGGGCCCGGGCCTGCTTGCTCAGCCTTCCGTTGCCAGGGGCCTGAGCCTGGGGGCCTCCCCATGGGGAACCCTGAGTCCCGCGCCACGAGTCCCCCGACCGTCCCGGCGACAACGGCACCTTTCGCGGCTTCGTCCTAGCCGCGGAGTCAGAGACCAGTCCGTTTCCCCACAGAGGCCAGCCCCCTCCAGGGGCGCCCCGGCCGCCCGCCACGGCGGAGGCGGACGCCCGGCCACGGCGCCTCCATGCACTCTGCTCGGGGAAAACTCTGCGGCGCCGCGGCTGCCGGCCGCGCCCCATCGTCGCGGCTCGTTTTCCGGGTGGCCGCGGCATGCCCCGAGCGAGAAAGGGCCCTGCTCCACGCGGAACTGGGCGCTGACCAGGGCTGCCCAACGCCGGCCAATTCTCACGAGCGTTCTGCCGAAATCGATCCCGATTTGGGCAGAACGCTCGTGAGAATTGGCCGGAAAACACCCGGCGAACACACTTCGGGCACCACAGGGCCGCAGGGCGGCCCCCCCGGGGCCCTGTCCGGGATCGCGGGTCGTCGCGTTCCGGCACCGCCGGGAGGAGCTCCGGGAGGCGGGCCCCGGGGCGGCCGACGCCTCCCGCTCCTCAGCCTCCGGGGGTCCCCTCCCTGGCGCCAGCAGCTGGGGCCGGGCCAGCCCCGAAAGCCGGGCCCGGGCTCGGGCCCGGGCCTGCTTGCTCAGCCTTCCGTTGCCAGGGGCCTGAGCCTGGGGGCCTCCCCATGGGGAACCATGAGTCCCGCGCCACGAGTCCCCCGTCCGTCCCGGCGACAACGGCACCTTTCGCGGCTTCGACCTAGCCGTGGAGTCAGAGACCAGTCCGTTTCCCCACAGAGGCCAGCCCCCTCCAGGGGCCCCCGGCCGCCCGCCACGGCGGAGGCGGACGCCCGGCCACGGCGCCTCCATGAACTCTGCTCGGGGAAAACTCCCCGGCGCCGCGGCTGCCGGCCGCGCCCCATCGTCGCGGCTCGTTTTCCGGGTGGCCGCGCCATGCCCCGAGCGAGAACGGGCCCTGCTCCACGCGGAACTGGGCGCTGACCAGGGCAGCCCAACGCCGGCCAATTCTCACGAGCGTTCTGCCCAAATCGATCCCGATTTGGGCAGAACGCTCGTGAGAATTGGCCGGAAAACGCCCGGCGAACACACTTCGGGCACCACAGGGCCGCAGGGCGGCCACCCCGGGGCCCTGTCCGGGATCGCGCGTCGTCGCGTTCCGGCACCGCCGGGAGGAGCTCCGGGAGGCGGGCCCCGGGGAGGCCGACGCCTCCCGCTCCTCAGCCTCCGGGGGTCCCCTCCCTGGCGCCGGAAGCTGGGCCGTGCCAGCCCCGAAAGCCGGGCCCGGGCCCGGGCCTGCTTGCTCAGCCTTCCGTTGCCAGGGGCCTGAGCCTGGGGGCCTCCCCATGGGGAACCCTGAGTCCCGCGCCACGAGTCCCCCGACCGTCCCGGCGACAACGGCACCTTTCGCGGCTTCGTCCTAGCCGCGGAGTCAGAGACCAGTCCGTTTCCCCACAGAGGCCAGCCCCCTCCAGGGGCGCCCGGCCGCCCGCCACGGCGGAGGCGGACGCCCGACCACGGCGCCTCCATGCACTCTGCTCGGGAAAACTCTGCAGCGCCGCGGCTGCCGGCCGCGCCCCATCGTCGCGGCTCGTTTTCTGGGTGGCCACGACATGCCCCGAGCGAGAAAGGGCCCTGCTCCACGCGGAACTGGGCGCTGACCAGGGCTGCCCAACGCCGGCCAATTCTCACGAGCGTTCTGCCCAAATCATCCCGATTTGGGCAGAACGCTCGTGAGAATTGGCCGGAAAACGCCCGGCGATCACACTTCGGGCACCAAAGGGCCGCAGGGCGGCCACCCCGGGGCCCTGTCCGGGATCGCGGGTCGTCGCGTTCCGGCACCGCCGGGAGGAGCTCCGGGAGGCGGGCCCCGGGGAGGCCGACGCCTCCCGCTCCTCAGCCTCCGGGGGTCCCCTCCCTGGCGCAAGCAGCTGGGGCCGGGCCAGCCCGGAAAGCCGGGCCCGGGACCGGGCCTGCTTGCTCAGCCTTCCGTTGCCAGGGGCCTGAGCCTGGGGGCCTCCCCATGGGGATCCCTGAGTCCCGCGCCACGAGTCCCCCGACCGTCCCGGCGACAACGGCACCTTTCGCGGCTTCGTCCTAGCCGCGGAGTCAGAGACCAGTCCGTTTCCCCACAGAGGCCAGCCCCCTCCAGGGGCGCCCCGGCCGACCGCCACGGCGGAGGCGGAAGCCCGGCCACGGCGCCTCCATGCACTCTGCTCGGGGAAAACTCCCCGGCGCCGCGGCTGCCGGCCGCGCCCCATCGTCGCGGCTCGTTT